>NC_059193.1:5571294-5871294 GCF_020615455.1 Coregonus clupeaformis
CATAGGTGTACAGAGTCCCATTATCAGCAACCATCAGTCCTGTGTTCCAATGGCACGTTGTGTTTGCTAATCCAAGTTTATCATTTTAAAAGGCTAATTGATCATTAGAAAACCCTTTTGCAATTATGTTAGCACAGCTGAAAACTGTTGTGCTGATTTAAAGAAGCAATAAAACTGGCCTTCTTGAGACTAGTTGAGTATCTGGAGCATCAGCAATTGTGGGTTCGATTACAGGCTCAAAATGGCCAGAAACAAATAACTTTCTTCTGAAACTCGTCAGTCTATTCTTGTTCTGAGAAATGAAGGCTATTCCATGCGAGAAATTGCCAAGAAATGGAAGATCTCGTACAACGCTGTGTACTACTCCCTTCACAGAACAGCGCAAACTGGCTCTAACCAGAATAGAAAGAGGAGTGGGAGGCCCTGGTGCACAACTGAGCAAGAGGACAAATACATTAGAGTGTCTAGTTTGAGAAACAGGCGCCTCACAGGTCCTCAACTGGCAGCTTCATTGAATAGTACCCGCAACGTCAACAGTGAAGAGGCGACTCCGGGATGCTGACCTTCTAGGCAGAGTTGCAAAGAAAAAGCCATATCTCAGACTGGCCAATAAAAAGAAAAGATTAAGATGGGCAGCCTGAGATATGGCTTTTTCTTTGCAACTCTGCCTAGAAGGTCAGAATCCCGGAGTCTCGGTCAGCCTTACCTCTGGGTTTCACCCCGAGTCTAATGGGCAGGTGGAACGAGTGAATCAAGATGCGGGTAGGTTCCTGTGGTCCTACTGCCAGGACCGGCCGGGGGAGTGGTCGGTGTTCTTGCCATGGGCCGAATATGCCCAGAACTCTGGACATCGTGGGGGGAGGGATTGGGGCCCCTGCGTACTCCGTCCGTTCCATCCTGGATTTGAGACGTCGGGTGGGGGGCCTTCAGTACCTCGTGGATTGGGAGGGGTACGGTCCAGAGGAGGGGTGCTGGGTCCCGGTGAGGGATATCCCCAATCCCTCCCTGTGCAGGATTTCCACCGTCGCCATCCGGCTCGCCCTGCTCCGCGTCCTCCTGGCCGTCCCCGAGGCTGGTGTCGGCGCTCTGCTGGAGCTGCACGTCAAGGGGGGGTACTGTCACGACTTCCTCCGAAGCTGCCTCCTCTCCTTGTTCGGGCAGGCTTCGGCGGTCGTCGTCACCGACCTTCTAGCCACTGCCACTCCTCATCTCATCATTCCATTGGTTTTGTCTTGTTTATTACACACACCTGGTTCATATCCCCTCATCAGTACCTGTATAAGTGTTCCCTCTGCCCCATGTGTCTTTGTGTGTGATTGTTCATTGTGGAGGATAGTTAAGCTCGGTGGAGCTCCGTGTATTTTGTATCGCAGGGATATTTCCCTGTGTGCCTTGTATTTTCCAGTGCGCCTGTTTTGCGCACTGGAGTGTTTTTTGACGCCTTACTACGTAACTCTGTATTTGCGGAATAAAGCCTGTTATTCTGTGATTTACCCTCCTGCGCTTGACTCCTTCGACATCTCCTCATCACAGGTCCACAGTGTTGAAAGCCTTGAACAGGTCAATGAAGAGGGCAGCACAGTGTTTCTTCGTATCTAAACTATTTATGACATAATTTAGAACCATAGAAGTAGCAGAGATGGTACTATGACCTGTCTTAGATAAACTGTTTTGTTAGAGAGTTGAGAGAGTTTATTAGATAACTATTTATGTGGCTTTACAAATCATATACAGAGGACATTGTGGTCTGGTTTAGTTCTTTCCACTGTTCCCTGACCTGGTTCAGACAGTCAGTCACTCTATACGCTCATGCGAAATCTATACACTGCTCAAATTGTTTCAGGTTAATACAGATTATTTTCAGGATTTTAGTATTAAGAAACCTTGTATACTGTATCTTTGAGATGGTTGTGCATAGTCTTGTTGGATAGTTGATAGACACTTGAATACAAAGAATGTTTATTCTATCGTCGATAAAACTATGGTCTGCTCAATGTTGAGAGTTCTTCCACGCGTTTCTGAACGAATTGAATTTCTCTGGTAGTAGGATGACTCACGTGATGAAAACAGGGAATCTGACACCCACAATTAACTTTCAACATCTGCCTGTCATTTCAACTCTGTAAGGGCATGTCAAAAGTTGGCAACTTCCACTGCAGTTCCTCGGTTCGGTTTCTCAGACCGACAGTGATTTGCTCAAGCATCCACTATAACTTTTAATGGCTTGATTGAGTTTGATGTGAATTATGCATGTAACACAATAAATAAAACAACCCTATCTATAATCAAATTGTGATTCAATCAATATGTGGTCCATAAAACAAACACAAATCGAATTGTATCCTGTCCTAATGTAATTTAGAATATAATAATGGGTTGTGTTCAATTTACACAGACGATCATTCCCCCTTTTTCCGTCTTTAGCCCTATGGGCCCTGGTCAAAAAGTAGTGCACTATAAAGGGAATAGGGTGCCATTTGGGAAGCAGACAGGATGATCTATGGCCCCCCCAGGCCCAGGCCAATTAGGACGGGATGCCAACATCTTTATTCACCTGCCAATGTCAACAGTGTCTCCCAGTCATACTGCATACTGCTGGACCTTATAAATTAATATGTAGGCTAACAGCCATCACGGAAGTCGTCCCTGAGGGTGAGAGCCAGCATACGTTAAATACATATATCAACTCAATGATGTTTGAGACAGCTCAACCCACATTGCCACCTTTGATTGGACCGGCAGGATTCAGACACTGTACATAAGTGAAACTCCATCACCAGCATCAGATATGTTGAGGATCAGACAGCAGCGCTCCTCTTCAGGAGTTGGTTGTGTTTCCTCAAAATGACTCAGATGGTCAAAGGCACATATGATGTCACACATGTAGGCCTTGGTGATGTCCCAGCGGCATCCTGACAGGTGAACGCGTCAGTGATCAATGTGAATCTATGTGGTTTCTGCGGTCAGCAAGCAGGCGTCTTTGACGGAGATGGACTGTGTGGACTTGATTAATCATCGCCTTCACTGGAACAACTACTGTTTGAAGAGACCCATCTCAGCATCCCACTCTGTCTGTGTCCCAAATGGCTGCCTATTCCCTATATAGTGCACTACTTTTCCCAGAGCCCTATTTTGATCAGGGCCCATAGGGCTCTGGTCAAAAGTAGTGCACTATGTAGGGAATATGGTGCCATTTGCTACTGAGAGCCAAGAGCGTTGAAACGTAGCTTAGCTGATCTGTTTGGGTTTCATGGCAAGACCATCTTTTGGCAGACAAAAGGCTGCATTTAGGCCATCTCTGGCAGGGCCCCTCCATCAGTCACAACATCGCACCCAGTGGAAGGCAGAGAATAGAACACAATGTTTGACTTAGGGATAAAGTTTACTTTGGGCTGTGAAGTAGTTCTGGGATAGACCCTTGTCAAGTGTACTAAAAGTACACAGATGCAATATGCATGTGCTCCTTAGTGATAGGGAGTTTATAATTTCGTAAACAGTTGTGCACCTTGTGTAACCCATAAATGTAAGCACAGCTATTTTTTTATATAAATACTTCTGGTTAAATGAACTAAAGTGCTCAACTGATGATCTGCTTAATGTTAAACTTTGTTGTTACATTTTACATTTTTTGGATAGCATTAAAAGTTTCCAATGTTTGAACTGAATAACAACCAACCAACCTAGGTCCTAATTTTCTCTCAAAATCCTGAATGGAGGGAGAAGTTATCACTGCCTTCTGTGAGTATGTATAAACCAGGTCAACAAACATCAACTTTAATTGATTTGGACTGATCCAATTGATTGGAATCCAGCTTCATCAATCTCTTCTCATTGTGATCAGCATCAAGTCAAACAGGGCGAATGTTACAGTTGGATTGCAAAGAATGACTAACTTTTCACTTTCCACACAGCTTCTGAGAGGCTGCAAAGAGACATTTCATGGAGGCTGGAATGAGTGAGTGATGACAGATGGGATAAGAGGATTGGCTGAAAATCCAAGCCAGGAAAAGAAAGGTATATTCTGATTAAGGATTTTTGTTCACCAAATTATTGCAGCACGAATGGGAGGGTCAAAATGTTATTCTCAGGGCTATCTTTTACAAGGAAAAACTCTGCATGGTAATCTGCAAAGAAACAATGGGTGCATTTATTCCCATGTCACCTTATTAACATTGTTTATCCACAAATGTTCCAAATAACTGTTTTATTACAACTAAGACACAATATGCCAACACGTTATAAGAAGCATGACTTCAGTTGGCTGACTATAAATTCCTCTTTTGAACTCTTATTTTGTTTTGATCTATGGTATATGAGCAAAATGGAGAATGAATGTTAGGGACAAAACTGGAAGGACAAGGAATGGGGACAATTAATTGAGTACAAATGTTTTTTCATCAATTGCAATGATACTGTATGTCCCTCTATCAATCTCCTTGGATCATCTAATTACTTCCAGATGTGTCAGTGTCGGTGTTTTCAATCTTTCTCAGGAATTTAAACAGGATAATCCCTTTGGAACATCTTTGAAGTGTCTAAATTGCTGGAAAAGTCTTGAGATGGCCCCAAAGTACTATTTCAGCACCACTGTCACTATAAGACGTTTGCCTTAGAAACATGTGTCAGGAGATTCAATCAATCTGAGTAGCCTGAAAAATATTGGGAATGGAGAGGCAGTGTGGTCCATGCACAAATGATCCTACACTGTTAGAATAGTTTGAGGAAAGTTGCTCTAGCTGTCCCAGGCAACTTTGAAAATCAGCATAATAACGTCAGTCAAATTTATAATTAGCAGGCTATCTAATTCTAAACTTTCCATTTTCCTCTCCTTCTTTAGTGTTTTTTCCTAACTATTCCACTCTCTTTTATGTATTCCACTTCTCTTTTTCAAGTGTTTGATTCGTTGGCTGGCTGTGCATATTAATGAGATGGGACAGAGCTGGTTTTTAAAAGCTGCTGCTCAACAACATGTAGGGATAGAAGGCAAGAAACGCGAGCGCCGTCTAATGAAATGCGGATTACATTTCATCTGATCTGAGCGCTCTGGACCTAAGGAGTTCGTGAAAACTCGAGCGTATTCGGAAGAATATAGATCAAATATTATTCCTTCTGTCATCTCTAAAGTTAAGGAGCGAATACAAGGATAGTGTTGTTTGAGTGAATTTTACTAAGCGAAACCAGTCGGGAGGTTCGAATTTGAGGTTCCTCATCAGCAGACAAGATGCATCGTTGTACAACAGCAGCGTTGCTTTTGTTAATTATTGCTTTATATTCCCTCCAAGCAGAAGGTAGCTATCTAATCATATTTAAGCAATGCAAAACTTATCAGAAAAAACATATGTTTTCAGCATTTGACATGTTAAGCTGATGGTAATGAGTTTTTTAAAAACACAATTGGTTGGTTGGGCAGCCAAATTGCACCTGTAATGTTTTACCATTGCCATTAATTTACCATCTCCAAATCTGCTTGCTCACTTTTGGCAACAGTAGGCTATTGTTGTTTATAACGGTTGAGTTATTACTGTGTTGTACTTCTTGGTTAGTTTTGTAAAATTGTCGCTTTGTTCGTTTGTTGTGTTCACCACTCAGCCACAGGCTGTAGCCAGGCTACTTTGTATCAATTTTATTCGTCAGAGTTGTACATTTTATCCAAATTCATGGTGGTTAGGTGGTGTTGGGCTTTCCCTTACAAAAAAAGATTACAGTTTTGAAACTGCAGTAAAAGTGCAGTAACTGCAGTCGACTGTTGTATTTTGGACGCAGTAATTGCAGAACAACTGCAGTGTACGCATTTGAACTGCAGTTATACTGCAAAATTACTCCAGTAAAGAAACGGTCATATTTTGGATGCAGTTTTTGCAGCATACTGCAGTTATACTACAGTGTACTGCAGTTATACTGCACTCTGACTGCAATCTTTTTTCGTAAGGGGTTATCTGATTAGTCTTGGTCGGTTCTCGTGGTTGATTATGAGAATTGTAATGCCCGGCATTGAGGAATTGGAGATGATTGATGAGGGCGCCTTGAAGATGTGGGTCACACGTTCCATAGTGAGGACGAGCCTGACCACATGCATGCGCGGGAAACAGTTCCAGTGGCGGTGTGAATCAGCGAGCCTTGATTTACAGCGGCGATAATAATGACGTGTTCTGTTTTACAACGCAGTTACTGAGCCCTCTTTTATCGTTCTTGTTCTCTTTCTTGTATTCCATACAGGTTTAGTGAGAACTAGGCATATGCTGCACCTGACAATCTGTGTGAAGTCAGGAAATCATACCAGAGATCTAGTCTACAGATGGCTGAAAACGTTCAGACCAAAGTGTTTATTTGAAAGCTTTTATTATAAAACATCTGTTTTATTTCTTCACAGCCTACAAGTGCAGGTGCACAAGAAAAGGGCCAAAGATTCGCTACAAGGATGTGCAAAAACTGGAGATTAAACCCAAACATCCTTTCTGCCAAGAGAAGATGATATTGTGAGTCATTCTTTGAATCATTTATCTCTCGCTCTCTTTCTGCATTGCCATTGTCAATCCCATTTTCTGTTTGTTTCAGAGATGTCAGTCACTCATTGTGTGCTATTCTGTTTGTTTACCAAATGCAGTAACTTGTCTAAATAGTCATTCTAATGTTCTAATCTGCTACTGTAAGCAGCTGATTGACCTATAAATATATTGCTAGTGAATGGAATCTGATAACTCCTCCGATCCAGACATTCTTGAGGAAATGATTCTCTTTGTCCAAATGCACCACCCAGTTGCCTATTATTCCCTATCATTTGATCCATTACTTTAAAAGCATTGCTTGCTCAACTGGACTACAGCACAGACAGCTACTGTTGTCGGTTTGAGTGCCCTTGGCATCCAATAGGGACTTTCCCTCTCCAGATAAGAGCGACTGTTTACCTCTTTTTGCGGGTTCCAAATAGACGTGTATTACCCTATACTACTGCATGCATCAGACCCCATTGTAAAATAGACACTGATCTCACATTTGAGTAATTTTCGGTGGAAGCAGACCTTACCTTTGTAAACCATCACATACTCTTTCGCCATCTGCTGTTCACTTGAGGTATCGCACATCAAATAATACCATTAAAACAAATGTTGTTCTGTCCTGCTGTTATGGAGTACAGTACATTGCTCTCCATATGATCTTAAGACTTTCGAGTCCGTCCAACAAAGAGTTGTTGGCCCTTGGACTATTAAACTGCTATTTACAGTTTTATTTACTGCTGGGTCTTCTGTCCTGGGGCCAATGTGAGAAACGTAATACTCAGGCAGTTTAATGCCAACCAGTTAAAGCAGGCCTACTTGCATAAGATGGTGGCCACTGACCTCTGACCTCAGTGTAAATTGAGACTCAGAGGGTTCTGGAAAGAGTACGCCTTCTCTCCTTTGTTGGCTGGCATTGGGTCACGTCTCAGAATTTAACATTCTGGGGGGCCACCCCAACTGTCACAGCAGTGTCTCCAACTCTAACTTAGGAGTTAACCAAATTAACCAAGACCTCAAGTGAATCATTAATTAAGAAGCAGACACACTAATAAGAGATTGATTTGAGAAGCCCCTGCAGAGCTTTGGGCACAACACACAGGACGTCATGACTGGCCCAAATATGTCATAAAGACAGACTAGTCTCTCTAACTGCTGCTCTGAATGTCAATGGGTTCATCTAGCCAGGCTCAGAGATCATGTATAAGGTCTACCCACCTAGTGCTGTTTCTAAAGCCTGTTCATAGATCCCCTCCATGAGTTTTTACATTTTAGGTGTCAGAGATAGAATGTATTAAAGTAATTGCAGTATTCTTACCACATTGCTTGGGTTGTTATAATTACTTTGCAGCTAACATTAAACAACATCGCTTATGATTCTAATGCAGTAAGGTGGATTAGCTATTTTCTCTTACACTCTCCCTCGCTTCTTTTGTTTGTCAGTGTCACCATGGAGAACGTGTCGCGTTTCAAGGGGCAGGAGTACTGTCTGCACCCCAAACTGCAGAGCACCAAAAACCTGGTCAAGTGGTTCCGGATCTGGAAGGATAAGCATAGGTGAGAGGTCATCCCACTCCATGAACTAAAGTTGTAAAGTACCGCTGTTGCATACAGATATATGATCTTATTTTAATCACCCTGTTGCAGGAGAACTTTACTGCAATGCAGGAAATGTAAAACTTGTAGTGTATTTGAGGTTTAACAAGGCTTCTGAAGTTTTCCACTTTGACATTTCAGACTTGATTTTCCCTTATGCAAAATGTATCAACCCCTACAAAAATGTCATTAATTATAATCTACATAATACAATTCACATTTCCTGTTGCTGCAGGATTATTTTCCTTCTGCAGCAAACTGGCTCAAATGAAGATCCTACATCTGTACTGCAGTTGAAATACATTTAGCAAACACTTATGTTAAATACTGTTTTATAGAAACAGATCTGGCACCTATTGCTCATAATACGAACTATAATGTATTATAGTGCTATTGAAAGTTTGGTTATAGGAATCTATATAGCTATGTAATTATGTATGATATTTGTCTGTATTTAACACTTTTTTTCTTGTCTCCTTTGCAGGGTGTATGAAGCTTAAACCATGGATTATGTGCACAAAGGGTACAAGTGAAAAAACACCATTAAGACAGTTTTTGTGAAGAACAAGACATAATCTCCCAGCAATCAGTACTTGGTCTTGGAGGGAGATTTATCAAGCAGAGATTTCTAGTTTGCTGGTGCCGTTTAAGTTGGCCATCAGGCTAATTATTGTTACTCACTTAAGTAATTTCAACTGTAATAATGGTCATATTTCTCCAATGACAATGTTCAAGGCTGTTTACGAGGGAAAGATGATATTGGAGGAAATGCTGTTAAAAAGGTCCTTGATGAATCTGGCCCAAGGTGTTTTTCTTTCGAATAGGAGATGTTTTGTTTGCCCTTGAACCATTTGTTTGTTCTGGTGACTACAGTATGTGGATGTCTTGGAAGATAAACGGGTCAAAGGGTTCTTGTTATTGTACCAACTGGGAGTTATCCTGCTGTATCTTGCTGTCCACTCCAGAAGTGTCAAACATAGCACACTGTATACGTGTCTAGGGAATGTGATGAAGGGAATTATTTAAAAACAACTATGTATATCATTCATTTTGTACATTTGAGTCCATTCAAAGAGAATAGTGTACAAGAGAAAGAAACACATTCAGATGACTAGGTCAATGTATAGTCATTTTAGATGTCCTTGGTGCCATGCTATTTCCATTATGCAATCAATCTGTTGTAGTTTATTATGAGGGATATATAAAGTCACCTGTTAAGTTATATCTTGTAAGACATATATTTTCTGTACCTGGTAGGAACTATTGTAAACAGCTATTGTATAATAAATTGTCCATTTGCCGTATTTTGTATCATTTTCCTGATGTCTTCAGTGTTCTTATGCTGTATTCTACAAAGACTGGAGTTCATCAACATGTTCCATTGTAGAAGAAACTCTTCATCATTACCTATGGAAAAGTAATCTTATCAAGATATATCTCATTGTACATCATAAGAATCAATACATTGAATAATGAAATTGTTACTTAATAAGTGGTTGATTATAAAGCATTTTCATATTATCCAATACCTTTCTGAATGATAACCTTCAAGGTGGTGTGATTATTTTGTAAGCTATTGAAACAGTTGAAGTCGGAAGTTTACATACACCTTAGCCAAATACATTTAAACTCAGTTTTTCACAATTCCTGACATTTAATCGTAATAAAAATTCCCTGTCTTAGGTCAGTTAGGAACACCACTTTATTTTAAGAATGTGAAATATCAGAATAATAGTAGAGAAAATGATTTATTTAAGCTTTTATTTCTTTCATCACATTCCCAGTGGGTCAGAAGTTTACATACTCAATTAGAATTTGGTAGCTGTTTGTACAGATGAACATGGGAACATGGTACCTTCAGGCGTTTGGAAATTGCTCCCAAGTATGAACCAGACTTGTGGAGGTCTACAATTTTTTTTCTGAGGTCTTGGCTGATTTCTTTTGATTTTTCCCATGATGTCAAGCAAAGAGGCACTGAGTTTGAAGGTAGGCCTTGAAATACATCCACAGGTACACCTCCAATTGACTCAAATGATGTCAATTAGCCTATCAGAAGCTTCGAAAGCCATGACATCATTTTCTGGAATTTTCCAAGCTGTTTAAAGACACAGTCAACTTAGTGTATGTAAACTTCTGACCCACTGGAATTGTGATACAGTGAATTATAAGTGAAATAATCTGTCTGTAAACAATTGTTACTTGTGTCATGCACAAAGTAGATGTCCTAGCCGACATGCCAAAACTATAGTTTGTGAACAAGAAATTTGTGGAGTGGTTGAAAAACGAGTTTTAATGACTCCAACCTAAGTGTATGTAAACTTCCGACTTCAACTGTATATGTTGTTACAATGACAGTTACATTTTTATTTCACCAAACAGAATGCTCAACATACATTTTCTTATTTTTATATAAATAAACATTTTGTAAATAGACCAATAGCCTATGTTAGTGAATTCATCTAAGACTTTCTAGTGTAATGTATTGTATTGAGTTGTTGTTTTGCTATTTAAAATGTTCCTTCAGAAAGAGAATTTTGGAGTATCTGTTTGAACTGACCCACCAAGCACACATTAAAAGCATTCCAAAGAGTGTATGTCAACAAGCACAGCTATATAACATTTTAAAAATGCACTGTCTAAAACCTCCCTTTGTTTCCTTGATATTGTATCTTAATTGCTAAATCAACTTTGTATTTTCACTCCACACATCTATGAGCTTTCAGGCAGCCTAAATATAAAAATATCAGTCCATTTGTTATCGTTAGATGGTGCTGTGCTACTTAATGAACTGGTCACTGAGCCAACCCTCTCTGACTGAGCAACAAAGAAACTACACAGATTCAGTGGTGGAAAAAGTACTCAATTGTCATACTTGAGTAAAAGTAAAAGCTGGTTTTCAAAGTTTCTGGAATCCAGCCTTGCTCTCTTGGGGCTGAAAACAAGTCCTGCAATGCTGAACAGCCTTTCTCATGCAGCTAAGGGTGTGTTCAGCCTCAGAGACAGCTTACAGACTGCCGGGAAGGACTTGAGCAACTCCATATGATCAGCTGAACAGGCCAGGTATCCGTCCAGCTGTTTGGAGCTTTCTTGTGCTTGAGACGTCTTCATGGCAGAGAAGAAGTCCTCCTCATCTGATGAACTGGTGCCATCACCTAGCTGCAGCAAGGGTTCTTCCAGGTGGTCCTTGATGTAGTCCATTCCTGAAATACAAGGAAGATGACAATAGAAATCATGCCGTTATGAGCCTACATTAATCCATCACCATCCCCCATCTATATAAACCAAGCAACAGGGCTAAGTAGGCTACCCATTGGACTGAACCACAAAGTCAGGATTGTTGTTTAAATGGGTGGTTCTCAAATTTATGAAGTGTCAAAATGTACACTATACACAGTTGTTTATGAATAATAAAATACTGTTAATTAACCACGTTGTCTTACCCATTCTGATGGTGGCGTCATCCTTTGTCCACGTTGCTTTGGATTTGGGGAGAAGGATTGCAGCTGCGATCAGCTCAGGGTCGTGAAACATGTGGCTGAAGCGCTTCTTCAGTCCCAGTTGTAGCGCATCCACCAGAGGCTTACAGTACTTCAGGGACAACTTGATTCAGTCAAGTTTTGTGATCAGCAGCTTGATAGTTGGAAGTAGCCACCCCATCTGGACATTGGTTTCAGCCTGCAGGATGTTGATGGCCTTTGCTACTGGGCTCATGGTGGCAGCATACTCTGTGAGGAAGGCGAGTTCAGCTGGATTGAACCTGTGAAAAATTAATAATAATAATAATAATACTGTTTCCTAACCCTATACAAAGGGGACCACTAACCATTTCACCTGATTTAACTACAGTAATCAATGGCTGGATGAGTAGTTGACTAAATGGATCAATGATAGTGTATGGCTACAACATGTGAAACAGTTATTAGTCCCCAAGAAAGGGTCAGGAAACACTGCAACAGATTTAGACAACATTCAAGACCTTAAATTATGACAAAATAATACATCATCCTTACTTACATTGGAACCTATATGTCTGTGCAGAGAACTCTGACGGCCGCCTCTCCTTTGTCTTTGTCGATCCTCAGGAGTCTTTCTACAGCCATTAACCAGGAGTTCCACCTTGTAGCATTCGGGCGCAGCAGCTGGAGGTCGCAAGCATCTTCAACCGTTTCGGCTGCAAGTGTGGATCTTCCGCATTTGTTCCAAAGTGCTTGGCACTTATCAAATGTTGAACGGGACACTTTTTTGTAAGCCTCAGTGATGTTGCTTTCAGGGCATCGACTGTAGATACTAAGTTGAGTAGGTGGCAAGCACAGCACTGGTGCTTCGGCAGCTGGTACTCAAAACCATCATCTTCATTCAGGATCGTTGCCACATCAACAAACTCCACTTCTTCACCCTCCTCTTGTTCCTCTTCACCATCTTCCTGTCCTGGCTGAGCTGCTTCACCACCCACTGCTTCCACTGCCTCGTTGTTTTAATCTTCTCCAAACACTTGGAAAGCTTTCAAGAAGTTAGAGCCATTGTCTGTTGTTGTTCTCACAATCTTACCCCGGATTCAAACTCAGAATGGATGTCATTTAGGGCTCCTGCCAACACATCAAAGGTGTGCGATCCTCTCAACCGTTGACAGGCCAGGGCTGCAGAGAATCTGTTGAGACTGTCAGGGTCTATCCAGTGGGCTGTAACACCAATGAAACTCCGTCTTCTTGCAGACCAGCAGTCGGTGGTGGTGGCGATGTGGTCAACTCCTCTCATGGCCTCAGTCACCTTCTTCTTCATTTCTGTGGAGGCTTCATCAATCCTGGAGCGCAGTGTGAGCCTTGATAAGATATTTGAGTTAGGCTGCAGATCCTGGACAAACTCTCTGAACGGTTCTTGTTCTACAACAGCGAATGGTTGGAGCCCTTGGCCACATACCTCACCACAGCTTTGTCGATGGATTTTTGAGACACTGTCTTCAGTAATGTGCTCTGCTTGATGGTGGAGGGAGTCTTAGGGGCATGTTTTCTCTTCAGTTTGTTTGCTGTCAGTTCTCCATACTTCTTAAGATGGTGTACATGCTTTCTCTGAAATAAGATGAAATGGAAAAGACAGTTACTTAGCTACATAACTACCATCACCAAATACTTAATTCTAAAGCTATAAACAACATTAGTTAAGTGACAGTTTTGACCACCATTTAATATTACAATGAGAAAAAACTATGATAATTGATCTAGCTAGTAGGTTACATCAATAACTTAAGTCTACAGTAATTAGCTAGGTAAGAACAACTTTATCAACTAATAAAATGGCTAGCTAACCCCCGAAAGCTAACATTAGTTAGCTAGCTAGCTTGACCAGGTGTTTAGAGAAAAGGTATTTGGTTAGACTAACGTTAGCTGACTAAAATGTGCCCAGATTCGGAAACTACTAGTTAGCCAGCTTGTTAACAAACTAGCTAGTTAGCTCGTGTCAGTTTAGTTAGATTGCTTTAGCTAACAAAGCTTCCGAATCTGGGCACATTTTAGCCAGCTAAAGGGTAGCTACTAGCTAGTGTTAGAAATTGCGTAATTCAAATCTGGTATTGGAATAAGAGAAAACATAATCAAGAGATATTCAATCCAAGCTACATTTATTATATGCAAAATGTATGTATGATAAGTATGATGGTTCGTATATGGGCTCACTGAAATACCACACAGGGCAGACAGAGAACTGGCTTCCTCATTACAAATTCTTCCTTAAATACCCTGACAGTTTTAGTTCCCGCTCTCTGCTGGGCCTATCAGGGTAGAGGTTGAGCGTGGTTTAGACTTGCCCAACCTATCGCTGGCGCTCAGGCTGGTCCCAGCCTCTTGGCGCTCCCCTGTTGCCAGGTGTCTAGTTGTTTTGCAACTTATCCAGAAAGTCAGCACTTTTTTGCAGTACACGTCCTTGGACGGTTCACAGACAACAAAGAGGCAGTGTTCGGGTATTGTGAGACACAAGTTCTTATCTCCCCCTACTCCCTAAAACAGCTCCTCACATTTTAATCACAGCTTGTTAGGTTAAACAATTTTTATCAGTACAGTACAAACCTTTTATGCTTAATCATTAATGCATTCTTTCTATGCTAGTCATCACATCCAGTTATGAGAAAATAGATCCCCACACTAGTGAACTATTTAGGTATATAGGATTAGCTAGCATCAACTAACACTACTTGTTGCATTAGCACATGTGGGCTAGCTAGCATGCTAATTAGCATGCTAACAGTAGGCTTACCTCAATGTGATTTTCTAGGTTCGAAGGAGAGTTCTTGAACGCTTTTAATTCCTGAACTTTTGGTAAACATAACAGACATTTCATCCGGTAGGATGAATCCTTCATTCCGATACAGCCAAGGGTGTTCTTCCTCACCAGGAGGTGGTTGTAGAGCGATGTCGGACACGCTTGGCCAAAGTGATACCGAGTGGACGACTGTTTTGCATGTGACAGGCGACCTTCTTCTTCTTCAGTGGGGTTTATCGGCGGTTGGCATCCAACATTATGGTGCATTACCACCACCTACCGTACTGGAATGTGGGCCAGAGACTGGAAGAAACTATATCCTACCTGCCAACCCCGTTTCTCTTTAAAAAGATAACAAAATATTTGAGACTATATCTAATGACGTTCTGCTCAATATACTCTTTAAACGAATTTCCTGTATCCCCTTCTCCATCATCCTCTCTCGTTCCCTCTGATACTGCCCACACTGTAGCAATACATGCTCCACAGTCTCTATTTCCTGACATTAATCACACTTTCCTGATGGATGCTTTCCTATCACGTTTAGTGTCTTATTCAACTGGCTGTGTCCCAACCTTAATCTTGTAAAAATAGCCTCCTCTCTTCTGTCCCTTCCTGCTATTCTTCCCTCCCCGACTTTCCTCTGTACTTGAAATAAATGCCTTCCCTTATTATTTATATTCCACTGCTCCTGCCATCTCTGCACCATCACTGTACATATCAGTCTTTTTACCTCTGCCTTGCTCATTGACACTTCAACATCAACATCCCCACTACGAAGTGCTTGTTTAGCCTGTTCATCGACAGCCTCGTTCCCCTCCACCCCCACATGGGCTGGAACCCAAGTAAATCTAATCTGAATACCCATCTGTTTAATCCTGCCATGGGTTTGTAGCACCTCATAAAGCAGGTCTTGTCTGCTATGTGAGCTAAAGGACTGGAGACTCATTAACACTGCACATGAGTCAGAGCAAATAACTATTCTGTCTGGCTTAACTTCCTCCACCCACTGCAAGGCCAACGGTATGGCCATCAGCTCCGCTGTATATACAGCCAGATGATCTGTAATACGTTTTCTGACTTCCACCCCACACTCCTGCACTACAAATGCTGACCCAGTACGTCCTGTCCTTGGATCTTTTGAACCCTCTGTGTAAATGGCCACAAAATCCTGATACACAGTTTCCAGACTGGATCAACCCCCTCCCTATCTTTCTGTAGTCTCTCCAACACTTCTAGATCAACTACTGGAGGCGGGAGTAGCCATGGTGGATTTACAGAAATAACTACCGTTGGACTAAACTCCCTTCCATACAGTCCCATCTCCTTCGCCTGGGTATTACCCACCCACCCAAAGCTTGTGTTCGGTCTTCGCTCATGTTCCCAGCATGCCTGTAAAATACCTTTCGCAGGATGAAACACCCCATGTCCTTGTAGGTTGACCCAATAATTCATTGCCAGCTGCTGTCTCCTAATCTGCAACGGCATATCCCCCATCTCCACCTGTAGTGCAGCCACTGGGGACGTCCGAAACGCCCCACTACATATTCTGAGTCCTTGCCCCTGTATGACATCTAGCCTTTCCATTGATGTCCGGGCTGCCGAACCATATGCTATACTTCCATAGTCCATTAGAGTAAACATCATTGATCATCATTGAGAACAACAGAGGATTAATTCCCTGCGGTGTACCATTATCCACCAAGTAGCTGCCTGATAAAGACTTCCCCACCCTCACCTGGATAGACCTTCCATACAGGAAGTCCTTTATCCAGGTGTACATTCTTCCTCCTACCCCCATAATATCAAGCTTGATTAACAACCCCTCCTTCCACATCATATCATATGCCTTCTCCACATCAAAAAAGACAGCTACAACAGTCTCCTTGTTCACCTGAGCCTTCCTGACCTCTGCTTCTAAGCAGAGCACTGGATCCATAGTTCCCCTACCCTTCCTGAACCCACTCTGATATGGCGTTACTAGCCCTCTGCTCTCCAGGAAGTACGTTAGCCTCTCCATAATCATACGTTCCATAATCTTACATACAAGTGATGTTAAAGCTATTGGCCGATAGCTTGTTGGCTTCGTTGGATCCTTCCCGGGCTTCCAGATTGGTACCACTACTGCCTCTTTCCAACTGCCTGGTAGTTTCCCCTCCTCCCACACTGTACAACACCAATACCTTATCCAGTGCCTCATCACTAAGATGGGCCAACATAACATAGCACACCTCATCTTTCCCAGGTGAAGTTAACCCACCCTTACCTATTGCTCTTTTCACCTCTGCCCTGGTAAATGGTGCACTCAACGCATCATTTACATCCTCCCTCCTTTCCAGCACTTATTTTCAGTGTATCTCAGACAGGACCCTACACACACAGAGAGCACACACGATTGCCTTGTATTTACATTTACATTTTAGTCATTTAGCAGACGCTCTTATCCAGAGCGACTTCCAGAGCGACTCCAGAGCGACTTACAGTTAGTGAATACATATATATATATTTTTTATACTGGCCCCCCGTGGGAAACGAACCCACAACCCTGGCGTTGCAAACGCCATGCTCTATCAACTGAGCTACATCCCTGCCGGCCATTCCCTCCCCTACCCTGGACGACGCTGGGCCAATTGTGCGCCGCCTATGAGTCTCCCGGTCGCGGCCGGCTGCGACAGAGCCTGGATTCGAACCAGGATCTCTAGTGGCACAGTTAGCACTGCGATGGTATCACACTGCAACTTTGCATTTCTAGAAATGCAGAGATGTATTCATCACAAACACTGTTTTCTAAATTGAATTTTGTGGCTACCAATCTCAAATAATAAACAAACAATGGAACAGTTTGCCATTTACCTCTGATAAGGACACTGAAGAAGAACGCATTGAGATTATGGTTGTTGTTGTTTTATTGATCAGGGCCACAACAGCAAAAACAATCTATTATTTATCCCAGTGGATGGCGCACAAACTCTTTCTATCCGATCAAAAATATTACATTTCAAATCCAAGATACACAGTCTGTATCAAATAAAGTCATCTTTGGTTTGTAATCATGTCATGTCGAATCTATTGATCGAAGATATTCAGGATGGAACAGTCTGAAAAGTGAAACCTTTTCGCGTGAAGTGACAAGTACATTTTTATGAAATAGCAAGCTATTTGCGTGGTTCAGTTGGTAGAGCATGGCGCTTGCAATGCCAGGTTGGTGGGTTCTAGTACGAAATTATATGCACTCACTACTGTAAAAAGCTCTGGATATGGTCGTCTGCTAAATGACAAAAATATAATGATTATTTTCAGGCCATGTTTTAATTTGTTAAAAATGATATGTGAACGGCTGCAATCGTATAAATAGACAATTTGATACTTGAGTATTTATTCATATGGCAGATTATTTATTAGGCATTACTGTATGTACAGCTGTTAAACATTCAGGTTGTCTGAACTGTGACTGTCTCTTCAAAATATGTAATGGCAAAATATAGCTAGCTATTATATATTCTGCATATGAGTCGGGTACAATGATGTCAGTGTATATGACATTCAGATGATGGCGCTTGCTTTCTACTAGAGATGTGAGATGCGATGTGGATGGATGAGGAAGTTTTTCATTTGGTTGTCTGGTGGTGCACCTGGGTGATATTCATTAGAGCACAACGTAGAAAAACGTTTTTAAAAATGTGCACGGAAAACGAAAACAAGCTGTTTTTATTGGACAAGTTCATGTAGTCCCTTCCTGTTTTAGTAATTTTTCTTTCGTTTAGTGCCTTATGAATATAAACCTGTGCGATGGGGGAGAGGCGGGGACAACGTTTGGCAGCTTCATCTCTTGTGGGTGTGAGCTGAGACGTTCTAGAAACGAGCTGCGAACGGCATCTGAATTTTAACAAACAGGAACCGAATTGTTTTCAAATAGCTGGCTATGTTATCGACATTGTTTGATTGTTAATATCTGTTTCATTTTGATCAAATTTGTCGTCCGTTAAGACGTCAATTAAACACTCAAAACGAGAATTGATGGTTCTTGCTCTCCGTTCCTGTTGGATTTGACCTGGTAGGTGCACAACATTTCCTTGCCAGTTTAGCTAACGTCGTTAGCATGCTAGCTTACATTTCCTAATTATTTGTACATGTATTTTTAGCTGTTTGTTTGACTAAGTAATTGCATTATTCTCAAGTCACATCCACAGGCTGTGTGATGGTTATGAATTTGACAAAACGCCTAGCTAAACATGTTCATTGTTTTCATTTAACCCATTGCCAATAATTTTTTGCTAGCTAACGTTGGCAAGCTTGGAAAAGCAGCTTTCGCTAGTTAGCTAGCTAACTTAAAGGGGAATGGAAACACTAACGTTAAGCTTTAGAACACCAGCTAACTGTAACTGTAAATCGCCATATTGGCATTGTTGCATAATCGGTAGGAGAGTTGGAATACCTGAATTTACTGAGACCATGACCTCTGCGTACATTAATGAGCATACGTTGCTGGTGTCAAACCATATATGAAAATATAATACATATTTTGAAAGCTGAGAAACGGCCCTTTAAAATGATGACATGTAATAGCCAGTGCTATACTTGTGCAGGAGCTTTCATCTTTCCAAGTCGGTCCATTAGACTGTTCACCGAAATTCACAAATTAGAACTCTGATTATTCACTGTTAAGGGTTTATACACATTTTCCATGACTTCTCCATGACTTTTAACTACATTTGCATGACTATTATTAGTATAGCCTACATGAAAAATTAAGATTATCGACACTGGAAGGCTGCTGTGTCTGATCCCATGTTGACCTACCATCTCCTGCCGTTGTGCCCTTGATCAAGGCACTTAACCGCTCACAAAGTAGAACTGCATTGTTAGTCACAGGTTGTCAACATGTGGTCAACCCCCCCATCTGGAGAGCTCCTGGGTGTGCAGGCTTTTGATCCAGCCCTGAAACACCCAAGTCTGCTTATCAAGGTCCTGTTGAGCAGCTGATGTTTAGGCTGCAATGTCTTTAGACCAGGGCTTGAACAAAAGCCTACACACCCAGTAGCTATCCTGGAGGATGGTTGCCACCCTTGATATAAAATACTGCAACATTACAACCAAATACTGTTGTCTTTATAAAATTATTCCCTCATTCAATAAATCAGGGATCAAATGGATAAGGTAGGCTATGTCAAAGCAAGGTATCTAACTAGACACGTTTATATATATAGCTCAAATATTCATGTTTCAGGGGAGATCTATGCACAGTAAGTTATTTGTCAATTAGGCTATTCTTTGAATATTTTTAACATTGTCGCAGTTACATTGCCACTGTTTAATAGAGGGAAATCCCATCTTTCCAAAGTTGCGGTGCAGGTGGAAAGGCGACAACAACATTAATGCTTAGCTATAGTTAACTAGCAAGATAACTGCTCCAAGTTGTATGTTTTGAATTGGCTATCTAGTTATTGGCTATCTGTCTGTCATTATTTTATACCTGCTGCTGAAATGTCTCTCCTGCCCACTGGCACACACACAGCACACACAGACACTGAAGGCTCATTCCGATAATGGCTGATACTGAATGTAGATTTTTAAGTGATTGATCATATTTAAAAGTGTGCCTTCATGAATGACATTAACAAAAATTATGCAACTAATTTCCATGACTTTTCATGACCTTACAAACTCTCATTTGACAACTTGGAACAGCGCATGATGCGCATTCAGACTGGCGCATTTTCAATCTGTGCAATCTCAAACAGCCTACTGTCACGCACAGATTCACAGACTAGCGGCAAATAGACGTGAACAAAGTAGAATCAGGAAATGAATGCCCACTCTCCATTTTTATTCAATGTAGAGCCCGCCTTCATTCCGTTTTGATCAACCTTTTTTGCCTCTGTGTGTGAATCTGGGCCGGCGATAGGCTACTTTGTTTTATAGAGGAGCCGGTACGCAATTCCCCCAAAATTAGAAGTGCCGGTACAGCGCTCAGGCCCAAGTCACTGGTAATAGCACCACATCAATCAAATGGTAATCAGTCAAGAAAAAACACCTGTGAAAATGTGTATCTTATATGCTTTTTTCCCCTAACAACTGCCATTTACACAACATCCTAATGCAGGGGTTCTCAAAGTGGGGTCTGAGGTAGTGCACGGGGTCCGCGGCCAGATCTAAAAAATCTATAAATAACCTTTCCTTTAAAAAAAATGAATATTGCTAAGAGATTAAACAACTTTTGCCCAAGGGATCAGTGGAATAAGTTTAAAGTGTGTAGTATACTGAACAAAAATCTAAATGCAACAATTTCAAAGATTTTACTGAGTTCAGTTCATATTAGGAAATCGGTCAATTTAAATAAATTCATTAGGCCCTAATCTATGAATTTCACATGACTGGGAATACACATATGCATCTGTTGGTCGCAGATAACCTTAAAAAAAAAAAGTAGGGGTGTTGATCAGAAAACCAGTCAATTTCTGGTGTGACTACCTTTTGCCTCATGCAGCGCGACACATCTCCTTCGCATAGAGTTAATCAGGCTGTTGATTGTGGCCTGTGGAATGTTGTCCCATTCCTCTTCAATGGCTGTGCGAAGTTGCTGGATATTGGCGGGAACTGGAAGATGCTGTCGTACATGTCAATCCAGAGCATCCCAAACATGGAAGAACTGGGACATTTTCAGCTTTCAGAAATTGTGTACAGATCCTTGCGACATGGGGCCGTACATGATCAATTAACATAAGCTGATGGTGGCTGATGAATGGCACGACAATGGGCCTCAGGATCTCGTCACAGTATCTCAGTGCATTCAAATTGCCATCGATAAAATGCAATTGTGTTCATTGCCTGTCGCTTATGCTTGCCCATACCATAACCCCACCACCGCCATGGGGCACTCTGTTCACAACGTTGACATCAGCAAACCGCTCGCCCACACAACGCCATACACGTGGTCTGCGGTTGTGAGGCCGGTTGGACATACTGCCAAATTCTCTAAAACAACTTTGGAGGCGGCTTATGGTATAGAAATTAACATTCAATTCTCTGGCCACAGCTCTGGTGGACATTCCTTCAGTCAGCATACCAATTACATGCTCCCTCAACTTGAGACATCTGTGGCAATCTGCACATTTTAGAGTGGCCTTTTATTGTGTAATGATCATGCTGTTTAATCAGCTTCTTGATATGCCACACCTGTCAGGTGGATGGATTATCTTGGCAAAGGAGAAATGCTCACTAACAGGGATGTAAACAAATTTGTGGACAATTTGAGAGAGAGAAGATTTTTGTGCGTATTGAACATTTCTGGAATCTTTTATTTCAGCTCATGAAACATGGGACCAACACTTTGTGTTCATATTTTTGTTCAGTTTACAATACAATGTAATATTATTAATCTACAATTTATGTTCTTAACCCTGGGCAACAAGGTCCTGGGAGACTCACAGGGATATTGGTATCCACAGTACTCCACCAATTATACATTTTTCAACTCAAAACTATTCCCCCAAAATGTTTTGTATTTTTTTTGTACATTCTCATTCACACCTGAAAACAAAGTTACATCATGCTATCATAACCGTAACATTATATACAACATTCATCTCAGGAATGTAATCAAAATTGAACTGGAATTACAAAATATTATAAGAATAAGACAATTGGCTTTTACAACTTCAATTGTTATTGCATACATTCCACTAAGCCTATAGCCTAATAACTATTTGGTTGCACCCGCTATAACATCTGCTAAACTGTGTATGGACCAATAAACTTTGATTTGATTTGAATACAGGAAGAGTCAGAATGGGAACAAATTAAAAGCTTGCAAGAAAAGGGAAAAGACCAATGACAATCTGAGGTACTGGGTGAAGACTAGGATTCCCTTTGCTAGTAGCTATGTATGGTATGTATATCTATGTCTGTGTCATGTGAGGGTGTGATTGTCCCTCAGCCCTGTTGCAGCCTCAGCAGCATGTTGTCCAGTCTCTCCAGCCCCTGCCTATCCTTGTCACCGTGGGGGCAGCTATTGACTGCCTGGCTCACAGGAGACATGTCTATAGTGTCGTCCTCCTCACAAAGGTCTGAGAGCTGACATCCACCACAGTGTCCTACAGACAGAGTGAGTATTTAAAAAAAACATAGACCAAATGTGTGTATATATAGGCCTAATACATCATTCACAGTTACTTTCCAGTCAAAAAGATGAAGTGAGAGGGACCAGCATCACATGGTGGCTCCAACTTCCTCCAGCTCCTCCATTTCAATCTCATCCCCTTCGTCCTCGTCTTCCCCAAGTAGCGATGACTCTTCAGCACAGAATAAAAGGGAATCATGAATGGAAGGGAATTGTACAAGTTATCAATCGGCTTGCAAGGCGACAAAGTTACATTTTATTATCCAACGTTTTTCATTTGAGAACATGTAACATAATGTTATATCTGATAGTCCGTAACTGAAATAATATGTAATGTATGCATGTAAGTAGCTGTCATGAACCAGCTATACCAGGATAGTTTAGTTACCAAGCTGACTACCAGCCTGAGCTTTCAAAAGGCATTATAGATAGCTATATCATTTTTGTTGTTGGACATGAAATCAGCTCAAAAGTATTTTTTGTTGTTGTTGGGGAATCTGTTCTGAAGTATTCCCACACATAAATAGAGGGGCACATATGTGATCATATCCCAGTGGAAACCAGGTTTGAAATGATTCTGTTCTGTTTGGGATTCATCCGCTCACGGACCAATCGTCCCAACGCTAAATGTAATTGAGGACCCCTGTCATAAGGGTTTTGCTTCAGGCTTAGGCTACATGAATTCTCACAATCAACAGCCAGCAGGCTTACTATTGTTAGGAATCATAGCTATCACAGATAAAAATACATAATATATCTAGCTATGTAGTTAGCTACAGTGAGGGAAAAAAGTATTTGATCCCCTGCTGATTTTGTACATTTGCCCACTGACAAAGAAATGATCCGTCTATAATTTTAATGGTAGGTTTATTTGAACAGTGAGAGACAGAATAACAACAGAAAAACGCATGTCAAAAATGTTATAAATTGATTTGCATTTTAATGAGGGAAATAAGTATTTGACTCCCTCTCAATCAGAAAGATTTCTGGCTCCCATGTGTCTTTTATACAGGTAACGAGCTGAGATTAGGAGCACACTCTTAAAGGGAGTGCTCCTAATCTCAGCTTGTTACCTGTATAAAAGACATCTGTCCACAGAAGCAATCAATCAATCAAATTCCAAACTCTCCACCATGGCCAAGACCAAAGAGCTCTCCAAGGATGTCAGGGACAAGATTGTAGACCTACACAAGGCTGGAATGGGCTACAAGACCATCGCCAAGCAGCTTGGTGAGAAGGTGACAACAGTTGGTGCGATTATTCGCAAATGGAAGAAACATAAAAGAACTGTCAATCTCCCTCGGCCTGGGGCTCCATGCAAGATCTCACCTCGTGGAGTTGCAATGATCATGAGAACGGTGAGGAATCAGCCCAGAACTACACGGGAGGATCTTGTCAATGATCTCAAGGCAGCTGGGACCATAGTCACCAAGGAAACAATTGGTAACACACTACGCCGTGAAGGACTGAAATCCTGCAGCGCCCGCAAGGTCCCCCTGCTCAAGAAAGTACATATACAGGGCCGTCTGAAGTTTGCCAATGAACATCTGAATGATTCAGAGGAGAACTGGGTGAAAGTGTTGTGGTCAGATGAGACCAAAATCGAGCTCTTTGGTATCAACTCAACTCGCTGTGTTTGGAGGAGGAGGAATGCTGCCTATGACCCCAAGAACACCATCCCCACTGTCAAACATGGAGGTGGAAACATTATGCTTTGGGGGTGTTTTTCTGCTAAGGGGACAGGACAACTTCACCGCATCAAAGGGACCATGTACCGTCAAATCTTGGGTGAGAACCTCCTTCCCTCAGCCAGGGCATTGAAAATGGGTTGTGGATGGGTATTTCAGCATGACAATGACCCAAAACACACGGCCAAGGCAACAAAGGAGTGGCTCAAGAAGAAGCACATTAAGGTCCTGGAGTGGCCTAGCCAGTCTCCAGACCTTAATCCCATAGAAAATCTGTGGAGGGAGCTGAAGGTTAGAGTTGCCAAACATCAGCCTCGAAACCTTAATGACTTGGAGAAGATCTGAGATGTGTGGAAACCTGGTGGCCAACTACAAGAAACGTCTGACCTCTGTGATTGCCAACAAGGGTTTTGCCACCAAGTACTAAGTCATGTTTTGCAGAGGGGTCAAATACTTATTTCCCTCATCAAAATGCAAATCAATTTATAACATTTTTGACATGCGTTTTTCTGGATTTTTTTGTTTTTATTCTGTCTCTCACTGTTCAAATAAACCTACCATTAAAATTATAGACTGATCATGTCTTTGTCAGTGGGCAAACTTACAAAATCAGCAGGGGATCAAATACTTTTTTCCCTCACTGTAGCTATATAATTACTGTAGCTTGTCTACTCGCCTTGTTATCAATTTCATTTCAGGCTCATCAATCTGAAAAAATACTCAAATGTACATATTATAATTACCAAATTTTTTATTGTTGTCCTGATCTCAATGACAGAGCTGTCAAAGTTGTGAGAAACCTTTCAGGTCCAGTAGAGGCGAGGCGCCTCCCAGTGGCAGCATTCCCTTTCATATCCACGCCAAAACTCACATTGGCGTCAGTCGTTACTATGGAAATTCAAGATGGCGCTACCAAACCTCTAATAAACGTTGTTCAAGATCAAAATACTAAAAATATAGATGTTTCTGTTACAAGCACATGTTTAGTATTAGTGGATTGAAAACATCTTTGCTCAGCTTTACTTCCTGAAGTGTTTCCGTTCCCCTTTAACAACCTAAGTTGAAAATCTACTAACCACCACTATCATCAGCCCTTCCAGAGATCGCTAGCTACGTTTCATTTTGGTTTCGTGTTTAGTATTCATTTTAACATTAGACATAGCTATGACATGACCACAACGTGCATTTTGGTTTTCTCACAAATACCATTTTTTTTTATTGCACGGTGGATGCCTAAAATATGATGGAATGGTCTCTCAGAAAAGTCTGCAGGCAACACAAGTCTCCCACATCCAACAATAATATTTAGCTTAAAATTCAATGTTGTCATGTCCTCTGGTCTGCAATTACATTTTCTTTGGAGTAATCAATGCCAGGTCTCCCCATCCAACAATAATTTCTAGCTTCAAATGCAATGCTGTCATGTCCCCTGCTCTTTTGTCTTGCCCATTCACCCGCTGAATGGCACACATACGTAATCCATGTCTCAAGGCTTAAAAATCCTTCTTTAACCTGTCTCCTCCCCTTCATCTACACTGATTGAAGTGGATTTAACAAGTAACATCAATAAGGGATCATAGCTTTCACCTGGTCAGTCTATGTCAGTGTATGAGGGATGCAAAGGTGGACAGCAGCAGTGATGCTTTGATGATGAACAGATATAACTAGGCCATGTCCATGCTGGTGCTATTGATTCTACTATTTAGTGCTGGATTACATTTTAGGCCTAAGCTTTTGGATTTTGGTTATGAATGAGCAACTTTTTTTAGTGGCTATTAAAAGTAAAACCAGAGTGTTTAACTGCCTTCTATGTTACTGAATGTCGTCTCCTCTTCGATTACTTCAGACTGACAGACAGTTAATGAGAGTTTTATCAGCAGGAATGTTTTTTATGGTTCCTTAGCAATTGAAGAATGGCAGGAATGGAAAATCAAGTCACTGAGTGCACAGACTCTTGCCGTGTGAGATTGTTGTTGCTAGAGGATTGTTTTGTAATGGAAACGGGCCAAGCATAACCAAATCAGGTCAGATTCCCTGACGAGCCTAGGACAGAACGTACAAAAGGCCTGAAACCGATGAGCGTGAAACTAACCTGCTAACCCCAGAGGTTCTCGCAAAAGAAAAAGGCGAGCGTTAGAATAACTTGGCTTCTTGGGGCCCCTGCCTGGGGAGGCCTATATCCAATGGGGTGCAGGCCTATCTTGTGATCAGATGCGTTGAGATAACCTGTACTTTAAGCCTGCTGGTATGTGTCTCTGTTCAGATTACCACAGCCTAAATCGTCTGTCTATCAGGCCAGGGGATTTCTCTGCTTGGTGAGCTCTCCTCCTGGTCTTGGAGTTGGCACTCCTTTCCATTGCCATCCCTGATGGACAGTCGTGAACCAGGTGGTGCACCAGTATTAATTTTCTCCTCCACATACTGTAGCTGTTTTTGCCTGTCTTGTGAATGTTTATCAGTTTGTGTTGAGTGAAAGTGTTCCTACACTACCGTTCAAAAGTTTTAGAACACCTACTCATTCAAGGGTTTTTCTTAATTTTTTACTATTTTCTACATTGTAGAATAATAGTGAAGACATCAAAACTATGAAATAACACATGGAATCATGTAATAACCCCAAAAGTGTTAAACAAATCAAAATATATTTTATATTTGAGATTCTTCAAATAGCCACCCTTTGCCTTGATGACAGCTTTGCACACTCTTGGCATTATCTCAACCAGCTTCACCTGGAATGCTTTTCCAACAGTCTTGAAGGAGTTTCCACATATGCTGAGCATTTGTTGGCTGCTTTTCCTTCACTTTCCGGTCCGACTCATCCCAAACCATCTCAATTTGGTTTAGGTCGGGGGATTGTGGAAGCCAGGTCATCTGATGCAGCACTCCATCACTCTCCTTGGTAAAATAGCCGTTACACAGCCTGGAGGTGTGTTGGGTCATTGTCCTGTTGAAAAACAAATGATAGTCCCACTAAGCCCAAACCAGATGGGATGGTGTATCGCTGCAGAATGCTGTGGTAGCCATGCTGGCTGGTTTAGTGTGCCTTGAATTCAGACATTGTCACCATTTATTTGGGCTACAATTTCTGAGGCTGGTAACTCTAATGAAGTTATCCTCTGCAGCAGAGGTAACTCTGGGTCTTCCATTCCTGTGGCGGTCCTCATGAGTGCCAGTTTCATCATAGCGCTTGATGGTTTTTGCAACTGCACTTAAAGAAACATTCAAAGTTCTTGACATTTTCCGTATATGTCTTAAAGATGGACTGTCATTTATCTTTTCTTATTTGAGCTGTTCTTGCCATAATATGGACTTACCAAATAGGGCTATCTTCTGTATACCCCCCCCACCACCACCACCTTGTCACAACACAACTGATTGGCTCAAACGCATTAAGAAGGAACGAAATTCCACAAATTAACTTTTAACAAGGCACTACATCATGAAGCTGGTTGAGAGAATGCCAAGAGTGTGCAAAGCTGTCATCAAAGCAAAGGGTGGCTATTTGAAGAATCTCAAATATAAAATATATTTTGATTTGTTTAACACTTTTTTTGGTTGCTACATGAGTCTATATGTGTTATTTCATAGTTTTGATGTCTTCACTATTATTCTACAATGTAGAAAATAGTAAAAATTAAGAAAAACCCATGAATGAGTAGGTGTTCTAAAACTTTTGACCGGTAGTGTATGTCTTTAGGCTTATATCATGTAGTGATTACTAGGCCCATGAAATAAGTTAATTTGATTGTTTAGCTTTATGAGTGAAATGTTAGAAAACCTGATGTAATGTTTGATATTATCTAATGTCTGTAGGCAAGGGAGTGTTTGGCAGCACAAGATGAACATGTTGGGACGAAGCACCATCTGATAACAGCTATATTGAGGCCAGTTTGTTTCCTGTTGATTGAGTGGAGAGAGCAGTGGAGATGACGGCACAGGATCCCACTAATCAAATCAAATCAAATCAAATCAAATTTTATTGGTCACATGCGCCGAATACAACAGGTGCAGACATTACAGTGAAATGCTTACTTACAGCCCTTAACCAACAGTGCATTTATTTTAAACAAAAAAGTAAGAATAAAAACAACAACAAAAAAGTGTTGAGAAAAAAAGAGCAGAAGTAAAAATAAAGTGACAGTAGGGAGGCTATATATACAATAGAATAAAGTGACAGTAGGGAGGCTATATATACAGGGGGGTACCGTTGCATAGTCAATGTGCGGGGGCACCGGCTAGTTGAGGTAGTTGAGGTAATATGTACATGTGGGTAGAGTTAAAGTGACTATGCATAAATACTTAACAGAGTAGCAGCAGCGTAAAAAGTATGGGGTGGGGGGCAGTGCAAATAGTCCGGGTAGCCATGATTAGCTGTTCAGGAGTCTTATGGCTTGGGGGTAGAAGCTGTTGAGAAGTCTTTTGGACCTAGACTTGGCACTCCGGTACCGCTTGCCGTGCGGTAGCAGAGAGAACAGTCTATGACTAGGGTGACTGGAGTCTTTGACAATTTTGAGGGCCTTCCTCTGACGCCGCCTGGTATAGAGGTCCTGGATGGCAGGGAGCTTTGCCCCTGTGATGTACTGGGCCGTACGCACTACCCTCTGTCTATGTATGAAACACAGCAGAGCTCCAAGCCTTCTGGGCTGGTAGGATCCAAAGCTTGGGAGTCAAGTCCCCTCTTTGGCACCGGACCCAATGCTTCTTTGATACTCTTCAATTTAAGTGTTTTGTCAATTCAGAAAATTACTTTACTTTAAAGTATTCCCATCTAGAAAATTCTGGATGTTTTTAAAGTTTGTTTCAAATTATTCTCCTGTTCTATCTTGATTTAGTGTAGTTAAAATGGAATGATCCCAGCACTGCTCCTTGAGATGGATTCTGTTGTAACATTCCAGACTTTGATCTGCCTAGTGTTATGGTAACTGCCTCTTGTCATGATGACTCATGCCTTGGTGAGGCACTTACCATTATTACAATTCAGTTGTTACTTCCTTTGAGCCCTCTCGGCAAAGGAGGGAGCTTCTGTCTGCAACGTCATTCGGCTGTGTATTTTTGTCATTGTCTTGTTTTTAGTAGGCTCAGGCGAGGTTAGGGTAATTTCACGGAATATACATTTTTTTTGTTGTGCACTGGTATGGAAATTTCCATTTGCGACAGGTGAGAAAGTCGATGCTAAATCAGTAATCAGAATGTCATTGTCTAAGGCAAGCAGCCCAACACGGCTAAGGCACAGGCATTTCATGTCTACACCCACACCTCAAGCCTTCACAGATGGCTGACATCCGTATCAAAGATGGAAATTGTATGCAAATGCAACAATATATGGTTAGCTCTGCCCATGCTCAGACAGTAAGATGGCATTGTGACTGTGTGAGACATTGCAGTAGCCAGAAGGCACACTAGGTCCTAACTGAATGTCTGTTTCCATATGCTTACTTAGTAAGATCTACAAAACAATAGATTGCCAACTTGTATACATGTACGTCAGCGCTGTAACCTGGAACTTACATATAGGTGCTGATTCAGTGAGAACACTATGATAGGAATGAGAAGGGCTTGTTATTTAAACCAGAGGCCAGGGTGGCGCAGAGGAAAAGGGTATAGGCTGTGTTTAGACAGGTAGCCCAATTCTGATATTTTTTCCACTAATTGGTATTTTGACCGATCAGATCAGCTCTTAAAAAGTTCTGATGTGAAAATATGTGATTGGTCAAAAGACCAATTAGTGGAAAAAAGATCAGAATTGGCCTACCTGTGTAAACACAACCTCTACCCTTTTCCTCTCTGCCACCTTGGCCTCTGGTTTAAATAACAAGCCCTTCTCATTCCTATTCCTTAAAGTATCTAATTATTAATGAATAACGTCATGGGAGGATCAGGCAACTGCTGTGTCAAGGGCAACAGTAGCATAGCATCCCTGGCCCATCCCTACTACCCCCTGTTGTATCTCGTTGTATCTCTCTCTCTACCTATATTATTGACACTCAGTTAGAAAAAAGGAGGCCATTAGCAAAAAGAGTTCAACCTCAGGAAGCACATTGGGGTCAACTGTAGTGTTGACATTGCTGACAGGGTCTCTCTGTCAAAGTCCTCCTAACCTACAGTGGCGTGCGAAAGTATTCACCCCCCTTGGCATTTTTCCTATTTTGTTGCCTTATAGAGACATACCCCCCCCCCAAAGCCAATACTTTGTAAAGCCACCTTTTGCAGCAATTACGGCTGCAAGTCTCTTGGGGTATGTCTCTATAAGCTTGGCACATCTAGCCACTGGGATTTTTGCCCATTCTTCAAGGCAAAACTGCTCCAGCTCCTTCAAGTTGGATGGGTTCAGTTGGTGTACAGCAATCTTTAAGTCATACCACAGATTCTCAATTGGACATTTAAATGTTTCCCGTTAAACCACTTCAGTGTTGCTTTAGCAGTAGGCTTAGGGTCATTGTCCTGCTGGAAGGTGAACCTCTCAAATCTCTGGAAGACTGAAACAACAGGTTTCCCTCAAGAATTTCCCTGTATTTAGCGCCATCCATCATTCCTTCAATTCTGACCAGTTTCCCAGTCCCTGCCGATGGAAAAACATCCCCACAGCATGATGCTGCCACCACCATGCTTCACTGTTGGGATGGTGTTCTCGGGGTGATGAGAGGTGTTGGGTTTGCGCCAGACATAGCGTTTTCCTTGATGGCCAAAAAGCTTAATTTTAGTCTCATCTGACCAGAGTACCATCTTCCATATGTTTGGGGAGTCTCCCACATGCCTTCTGGTGAACACCAAACGTGTTAGCTTATTTTTTTCTTTAAGCAATGGCTTTTTTATGGTCACTCTTCCGTAAAGCCCAGCTCTGTGGAGTGTACGGCTTAAAGTGGTCCTATGGACAGATACTCTAATCTCCGCTGTGGAGCTTTGCAGCTCCTTCAGGGTTATCTTTGGTCTCTTTGTTGCCTCTCTGATTACTGCCCTCCTTTCCTGGTCCATGAGTTTTGGTGGGCGGCCCTCTCTTGGCAGGTTTGTTGTGGTGCCATATTCTTTCAATTGTTTTATAATGGATTTAATGGTGCTCCGTGGGATGTTTAAAGTTTCTGATATTTTTTTATAACCCAACCCTGATCTGTACTTCTCCACAACTTTGTCCCTGACCTGTTTGGAGAGCTTCTTGGTCTTCATGGTGCCGCTTGCTTGGTGGTGCCCCTTGCTTAGTGATGTTGCAGACTCTGGGGCCTTTCAGAACAGGTGTATATATACTGAGGTCATGTGACACAGGTGGACTTTATTTAACTAATTATGTGACTTCTGTAGGTAATTTGTTGCACCAGATCTTATTTAGTGGCTTCATAGCATAGGGGGTGAATACATTTGCACGCACCACTTTTCCGTTATTAATTTTTTAGAATTTTTTGAAACAAGTTATTTTTTTCATTTCACTTCACCAATTTTGACTATTTTGTGTATGTCCATTACATGAAATCCAAATAAAAATCAATTTAAATTAGAGGTTGTAATGCAACAAAATAGGAAAAACACCAAGGGGATGAATACTTTTGCAAGGCACTGCATATCCTTCTCCCCTCCTCCCTCCATTCAATACCACACTGCCCTGTTGTGAAATCTGTTTCTCAGTAATGTCAATATGTCAACCTCTCCTGTTGTCTTACATGCCAGTATCACTGAGAGATTAGGTGAGGCAGTACTTTGCAGTCACCTCAGCCCTACAATAGAAAGTCTGGCGAGGTGAAAGTCAATGACTTGGGTGTGTTTTAGTCATCATACCTTGTCTCCATTGTGCTCTCTACTTGCGCTCTCTACTTGCTTTCAACACATAATCCCTCCATCACTTCTGGAGATCAGATTAGAGAAAATCACATGGTGGTGTTTGAACAAGGTAACAATAGTGTAATGGAATGGAACTCAAGTTGCAATGCAGTCGTGAGCTTCTCAAATGACCATAACCTTTAAAACTCCCAGGATTTCTGCAGATTAAGTGCAAAGATTCAGATTTTTTAGTTTGTTGATATGTCATTAGCATTAGTGATGATGATGTTTAGTTGTTGAAAAGACCTAAGTGAGACTGCTGCTGCTAGGCCTAGCAAATGAGATGCAGAACCAGACAGAAATAAGGCACCAGCTCATTGCCTGGTGGTTCTGTTCTGTCTGGCCGGCTCTGCTCAGCCCAGTCAAAGCTCTTCTCTGTCCTGGCACCCCAATGGTGCTACCAGCTTCCCCCTGAAGCTAGGACAGCAGAGTCCCTGCCCAGCTTCCGAAAACGTCTGTGACCCTTGCCTAATTAAAAGCACATCTGATTGAGGAAGAACATGCTGCCTGGAGATGGCTGTGGAAATCGCACACTGTAATAAGACCACATTGAGTGGCCAAGCAAAGGCTTCATAGAGGTTGGTGACAAAGGGTGCATCCCAAATCGCACCCTATTCCCTATATAGTGCACTACCCTATGGACCTTGGTCAAATGTTGTGTACTACATAGGGAATAGTGTGCTATTTGGGACACAGACGAGATGTCACATCGCTTCCCTTTAGAAAGTCAGAATGTCCATCACACCATGACACTGACTCGAGCTGGGAGTGGGAACTTCATCTGGGTTTGTTAAAAACATATGACACCAGCCTGATTTAGGATTAATAGATCAAATGACGCTAGCCTGATTTGGGGTTAATAGATCACATGACGCTAGCCTGATTTGGGGTTAATAGATCACATGACGCTAGCCTGATTTAGGGTTAATAGATCATATGACACTAGCCTGATTTAGGATTAATAGATCATATGACACTAGCCTGATTTAGGGTTAATAGATCATATGACACTAGCCTGATTTAGGGTTAATAGATCATATGACACTAGCCTGATTTAGGATTAATAGATCATATGACACTAGCCTGATTTAGGGTTAATAGATCATATGACGCTAGTCTGATTTTAGGGTTAATAGATCTGTCTTATAAAGATGTTACTGCACAGTGCACTTAATGGCACTCAAAAATCTCTACTATCTCCCCAGAGAAGGCAGCTCTTACTTAGCCGACGGGCAAGAACAGCCTGTAGTTAGCGTAGCTTTGTTTCGCTTGAAAGACTCCTGAGCTGAGGAATCGTTTGGAGGTCCATGAGACAGGCCAGTATGCACATCTTCCAGTTCCACCATCTAGCTACACTAGCCTAATTAGGAAGAAGCCTTGCTCAACTGGACTCTAACATAGCTGTCTCCCACGGGCACACGCATGTGGATAGCTTCTGGATGAAATGTCCGGATTAGGCTATTCTCTAGAATACTAACGGTATGCTTTGTGTGGGATAACTGGAATATCTTCATTTATTGTATTTTTTTATGAAAATGTTGGTAATTAGCCAAATTGTCATAAGTTTGTGGAACTACATTTCTTTTGAACCATCTCGTTTAGCCTCAGCTCAAACTTTCGTCGCCATTACCAGCTGTTGTCTTAGCTCTCTCGAATAACACCTGTGACTGCTTTATGCCTCTCTCCCATGTCAATATGCCTTGCCTATTGCTGTTTCGGTTAGTTCTAACTGTACTTTTTCATTGTAGAGCCCCCAGTCCTGCTCAACCTGTCTCAGATAGCTCCTTTGTCCCACCCCCCATACACACGGAGACCAGCTCAATCAGTGCCTCCAGTGATGCTATCTCTTTCATCTTTACCCAATGCTTAGGTTTACCTCCACTGTACTCATATCCTTCCATATTCTTGTCTGTACATAATGCCCTGAATCTATTCTACAACGCCCGGAAATCTGCCCCTTTTTTTCTCTGTACCCAACGCACTAGAAGACCAGTTCTTAAAGCCTTTAGCCATATCCTTATTCTACTCCTCCTCTGTTCCTCTGGTGATGTAGAGGTTAACCCAGGCCCTGTAGCCCCTAGTATCACTCCTGCTCCCCAGGCGCTATCATTTGTTCACTTCTGTAACCGCAAAAGCCTTTGTTTCTTGCATGTTAACATCAGAAGCCTCCTCCCTAAGTTTGAGTTATTCACTGCGTTAGCACACTCCGCCAACCCTGATGTTCTAGCAGTGTCTGAATCCTGGCTTAGGAAGGCCACCAAAGATTCTGAAATGTCCTTTCCCAACTACAACATTTTCTGTCTAGATAGAACTGCCAAAGGGGGCGGAGTTGCAATCTACTGTAGAGCGAGCCTGCAGAGCTCTATCATACTATCCAGGTCTGTGCCCAAACAGTTTGAGCTCCTACTTCTAAAAATCCACCTTTTCAGAAATAAGTCTCTCACTGTTGCCGCTTGCTACAGACCCCCCTCAGCCCCCAGCTGTGCCCTGAACACCATATGTGAATTGATTGCCCCCCCATCTATCCTCAGAGTTCGTATTGCTTGGTGACCTAAACTGGGATATGCTTAACACCTCGGCCATCCTACAATCTAAACTAGATGCCCTCGATCTCACACAAATTATCAAGGAACCTACCAGGTACAACCCTAAATCCGTAAACATGGGCACCCTTATAGATATCATCCTGACTAATTTACCCTCTAAATACACCTCCGCTGTCTTCAACCAGGATCTCAGCGATCACTGCCTCATTGCCTGCGTCCATAATGGGTCCGCGGTCAAACGACCACCCCTCATCACTGTCAAACGCTCCCTAAAACACTTCAGCGAGCAGGCCTTTCTAATTGACCTGGCCCGGGTATCCTGGATGGATATTGACCTCATTCCATCAGTAGAGGATGCCTGGTTGTTCTTTAAAAGTGCTTTCCTCTCCATCTTAAATAAGCACGCCCCATTCAAAAAAATTCAGAACTAAGAACAGATATAGTCCCTGGTTCACCCAGACTTGACTGCCCTTCACCAGCACAAAAACATCCTGTGGCGTACTGCATTAGCATCGAACAGCCCCCGCGATATACAACTTTTCACGGAAGTCAGGAACCAATATACACAATCAGAAATTTGCATCCTGTAGCACTAACTCCAAAAAGTTTTGGGACACTGTAAAGTCCATGGAGAATAAGAGCACCTCCTCCCAGCTGCCCACTGCACTGAGGCTAGGAAACACTGTCACTACCGATAAATCTACGATAATCGAACATTTCAACAAGCATTTTTCTACGGCTGGCCGTGCTTTCCACCTGGCTACCCCTACCCCGGCCACCAGCTCTGCACCCTCCGCTGCAACATGCCCTCCCCCCGCTTCTCCTTCACTCAAATTCAGATAGCTGATGTTCTGAAAGAGCTGTGAAATCTGGACCCCTACAAATCAGCTGGGCTAGACAATCTGGACCCTTTCTTTCTAAAATTAGCTGCCGAAATTGTCGCAACCCCTATTACCAGCCTGTTCAACCTCTCTTTCGTATCGTCTGAGATCCCCAGAGATTGGAAAGCTGCTGCGGTCATCCCCCTCTTCAAAGGGGGTGACACTCTAGATCCAAACTGTTACAGACCTATATCCATCCTGCCCTGCCTTTCGAAAGTATTTGAAAGCCAAGTTAACAAACAGATCACCGACCATTTCTCCGCTATGCAATCTGGTTTCCGAGCTGGTCATGGGTGTACCTCAGCCACGCTCAAGGTCCTAAACGATATAATAACCGCGATCGATAAAAGACAGTACTGTGCAGCCGTCTTCATCGACCTGGCCAAGGCTTTTGACTCTGTCAATCACTGCATTCTTATTGGCAGACTAAATAGCCTTGGTTTCTCAAATGACTGCCTCGCCTTGTTCACCAACTACTTCTCAGATAGAGTCCAATGTGTCAAATCGGAGGGCCTGTTATCTGGACCTCTGGCAGTCTCTATGGGGGTGCCATGGGTTCAATTCTCGGGCCGACTCTATTCTCTGTGTATATCAATGATGTCGCTCTTGCTGCTGGTGACTCTCAGATCCACCTCTATGCAGAAGGCGGCAGGTAGCTTAGTGGTTAAGAGCGTTGTGCCAGTAACCGAAAGGTCGCTGGTTCTAATCCCCGAGCCGACTAGGTGAAAAGTCTGTCTACGTACCCTTGAGCAAGGCACTTAACCCTAATTGCTCCTGTAAGTCGCTCTGGATAAGAGCGTCTGCTAAATGACTAAAATCTAAATCTAAGACACCATTTTGTATACATCTTCATTGGACACTGTGTTAACAAACCTCCAAACGAGCTTCAATGCCATACAACACTCCTTCCGTGGCCTCCAACTGCTCTTAAACGCTAGTAAAACTAAATGCATGCTCTTCAATCGAACGCTGCTTGCACCCGCCTGCCCAACTAGAATCACTACTCTCGGCGGGTCTGACTTAGAATATGTGGACAACTACAAATACCTAGGTGTCTGGTTAGACCGTAAACTCTCCTTCCAGACTCACATTAAGCATCTCCAATCCAAAGTTAAATCTAGAATCGGCTTCCTATTTCGCAACAAAGCCTCCTTCACTCATGCTGCTAAACATGCCCTCGTAAAACTGACTATCCTACCGATCCTTGACTTCGGCGATGTCATTTACAAAATAGCTTCCAACACTCTACTCAGCAAATTGGATGTAGTCTATCACAGTGCCATCCGTTTTGTCACCAAAGCCCCATATACAACTCACCATTGTGACCTGTACGCTCTCGTTGGCTGGCCCTCACTACATATTCGTCGCCAAACCCACTGGCTCCAGGTCATCTAATAATCACTTCTAGGCAAATCCCCGCCTTATCTTAGCTCATTGGTCACCATAGCAACACCCACCCGTAGTATGCGTTCCAGCAGGTATATCTCACTGGTCATCCCCAAAGCCAACACCTCCTTTGGTCGCCATTCCTTCCAGTTCTCTGCTGCAAATGACTGGAACGAACTGCAAAAATCTCTGAAGCTGGAGACACTTCTCTCCCTCACTATCTTTAAGCATCAGTTGTCAGAGCAGCTTACTGCACCTGTACACAGCCCATCTGTAATTAGCCCACCCAACTACCTCATCCCCATATTGTTATTTACATTTATTTTGCTCATTTGCACCCCAGTATCTCTATTTGCACATCATCTTCTGCACATACAGTGGGGGAAAAAAGTATTTAGTCAGCCACCAATTGTACAAGTTCTCCCACTTAAAAAGATGAGAGAGGCCTGTAATTTTCATCATAGGTACACGTCAATTATGACAGACAAATTGAGAAAAAAATTCCAGAAAATCACATTGTAGGATTTTTTATGAATTTATTTGCAAATTATGGTGGAAAATAAGTATTTGGTCACCTACAAACAAGCAAGATTTCTGGCTCTCACAGACCTTTAACTTCTTCTTTTAGAGGCTCCTCTGTCCTCCACTCGTTACCTGTATTAATGGCACCTGTTTGAACTTGTTATCAGTATAAAAGACACCTGTCCACAACCTCAAACAGTCACACTCCAAACTCCACTATGGCCAAGACCAAAGAGCTGTCAAAGGACACCAGAAACAAAATTGTAGACCTGCACCAGGCTGGGAAGACTGAATCTGCAATAGGTAAGCAGCTTGGTTTGAAGAAATCAACTGTGGGAGCAATTATTAAGAAATGGAAGACATACAAGACCACTGATAATCTCCCTCGATCTGGGGCTCCACGCAAGATCTCACCCCGTGGGGTCAAAATGATCACAAGAACGGTGAGCAAAAATCCCAGAACCACACGGGGGGACCTAGTGAATGACCTGCAGAGAGCTGGGACCAAAGTAACAAAGCCTACCATCAGTAACACACTACGCCGCCAGGGACTCAAATCCTGCAGTGCAAGACGTGTCCCCCTGCTTAAGCCAGTACATGTCCAGGCCCGTCTGAAGTTTGCTAGAGTGCATTTGGATGATCCAGAAGAGGATTGGGAGAATGTCATATGGTCAGATGAAACCAAAATATAACTTTTTGGTAAAAACTCAACTCGTCGTGTTTGGAGGACAAAGAATGCTGAGTTGCATCCAAAGAACACCATACCTACTGTGAAGCATGGAGGTGGAAACATCATGCTTTGGGGCTGTTTTTCTGCAAAGGGACCAGGACGACTGATCCGTGTAAAGGAAAGAATGAATGGGGCCATGTATCGTGAGGCATTGAAGATGAAACGTGGCTGGGTCTTTCAGCATGACAATGATCCCAAACACACCGCCCGGGCAACGAAGGAGTGGCTTCGTAAGAAGCATTTCAAGGTCCTGGAGTGGCCTAGCCAGTCTCCAGATCTCAACCCCATAGAAAATCTTTGGAGGGAGTTGAAAGTCCGTGTTGCCCAGCGACAGCCCCAAAACATCACTGCTCTAGAGGAGATCTGCATGGAGGAATGGGCCAAAATACCAGCAACAGTGTGTGAAAACCTTGTGAAGACTTACAGAAAACGTTTGACCTGTGTCATTGCCAACAAAGGGTATATAACAAATGTGATGTCACGAGAGGCTGTGTCCTGGAGGGACGTTACATCCCCCTGAGATGGCTGCAAACCCAGACAGCTATGGCTCCATCTGCTGGTATGGTCGGGAACTCCAACCCTCTATGGCCAATCTTCCCACGCAGCTGAAACCAATCAGGAGCTGATGAGCTGAAGGTTTGTTGAAGGGAAGAGACACAGTCTCCAACCTGGGCTCTCTGGAGGACAAGAGTGCTGCACGTCCACTTCCATGAGGAATATAAGGATTTGGAGATACTTACCTTTGGGAAATACTCACCTTTGGATATATGCACCTGTGGAAATACGTGTGGGCATTTGGAAGGACGTTTTGCTGGGTTGGCCACTAGCTGCAACGTGGAATACAGTAAGACTGGGGAAAAGTTATTTGAGCGAGGGAGAGTTATGATTTTGGATGTGGAAGAGACATCCCTGAACTGTTAACCCTTAAAGAGCCACCAGAGAACAGAATTGTGTTATACTTTCGTTAGTTTCCCAAGACCTTTAATAAAATCCTTGTTTTGGTTGAACCTGGTCTCCTTGCACTACTTGAGCAATCCCGCTGAAAGCTGTGTAGCCTCTCGTGACATCACAGATGGTGGTGAATACGGGCACGCTCAAGCGTTAATAGTGCATGTCAGAGGAGGATACCGAAGGTTTGATCACCCAGTTTTCCAAGTTGGCCGTAGGCTCCCCCCGCTGAAATGGAGGACATATTGAAAGCCCTTGTTGCTGGCCAGCACGCCCAGATGCAAGCAAACGTGGCTCTCTTGGAGGAGCAAAAGAAAGCCAACTTCTGAAGGCAGAGGAATTGCAGTTGCAGAGACAGAGGGTGGTCCAAAATACCCGCCCAATAAAGGCAAGTGACTTTATATCTAAGATGGGAGCTACCGATGACATTGAGGCATACCTGCATGCATTTGAGGCCACGGCCACTAGGGAAGCCTGGCCCAAGCAACAGTGGGTTGGTCTGTTAGCCCCCTTCCTAACCGGGGAAGCGCTGAATGCTGTCCGGGACCTGGGCCCTGACCAGGTTACTGACTATGATGCCCTGAAGTCTGAGATCCTCAGCAGATATGGACTCACAAAGTTTGGTATGGCCCAGCGCTTTCACAGCTGGACCTTCCAACCAGACCAACCTCCTCGGGCGCAGATGCATGAACTTGTCCGAATCCCGCAAGAAAATGGCTGGATCCGCAGAGGAATACAGCAGCGGCGGTGGTGGAGGCCGTTGTGGTGGATCGTTACCTCGCGCCCTGCCTTATGAGGCAAAACGGTTCATCAGTCAACAGGCCTTGACCACGGCTGATCTGACCGTGGAAGCTGTGGAAAAGTACCAGGCCACAGCGGAGATGCTGAATGCTTCCCGAAAGACCCCAGGAGTGCGGCCCCACCACAAATGGGAAGAACCCGTCCAAAAGGACCCCAAGGTCTCGAACCCAGCCACGTCAGGACTTATCCCGGCTCCCGGGAGCCAGAAACCAGGCGGGTCCAAGAAGAGTACACCAGGATGGGGAACCTCGACAGTGTTACCGGTGTGGGGAGATGGGACATATCTCCTGGCAGTGTGGGAAACCAGCCGATGAACCTATGCCCACTGCGGAGTCCTCCAGCTCAGCACCCACACACCATTTGCCTCGCTCTTGGGAGTCGTAGAGGATGGCGGCCCAGATCCCCCCCACCTGCCCGGTAACTGTGAATCACCATGATGTGGAGGCCTTACTGGATTCTGGTAGCCGGGCCACCCTGGTGCGTAAGGATTTGGTGGGCCCCACGTGTCTGACCCCGGGGAAAGTCCTCCCAGTTTCCTGTGTCCATGGGGACACCAGAGAATACCCCATTACTGAACTTACAATGACCAGCACACGGGAACCATACACACGACGGCGGGGGTGGTTGATTCCCTCCCCGTCCCTGTCCTAATTGGGCGGGACTGCCCAGCCTTTTACCCACTCTGGAGAGAGTCTCAGGAGAGGATAACCCGAGTACCTCGGAAACGGAGAGGCAAGACTCATCCTGGGAAGGCTCGGTGCAATCCTCGAGTTACTCACTCCCGCCCGGGCTCTGATAGGGATGGCAGGTGCCCAGACCGACACAGAGACGGAGCTACAGAATCTGGACAAAGAACTGTCTGGTCTGAAGGGGACCGCTGAGAGGTATCGTTTGTTAAAGCAACAGTTAGACATGAAGACAGAAGAGTTAGATATCCTCCAGGCTAAACTCCAACAGAGCTCCTTCCATAAGCAACAGGAGGAGCTGGAGAGGCTGCGCAGGACCATCGAGGAGTGTGAGGAGACCCTGCGCAGTAGTAAGGAGGTCCAGAAGAAGGCAGAGGAGAAGTACAAGGTGTTGGAGAACAAGATGAAGAATGCGGAGGCAGAGAGAGAGAAGGAACTGAAAGCTGCTCAACAGAAGCTAAACTCTGCTAAAACCAAGGCTGATGCGTTCAGTAAGAAACTCAAGGAGAGACAACAGGAGGCTGAGTCCCTGGTCCTAGAGTTGGAGGAGTTGAAGAGAGAGCAGTCTGCAAAGTCTAGCTGCAACGTGGAATACAGTAAGACTGGGGAAAAGTTATTTGAGCGAGGGAGAGTTATGATTTTGGATGTGGAAGAGACATCCCTGAACTGTTAACCCTTAAAGAGCCACCAGAGAACAGAATTGTGTTATACTTTCGTTAGTTTCCCAAGACCTTTAATAAAATCCTTGTTTTGGTTGAACCTGGTCTCCTTGCACTACTTGAGCAATCCCGCTGAAAGCTGTGTAGCCTCTCGTGACATCACACAAAGTATTGAGAAACTTTTGTTATTGACCAAATACTTATTTTCCACCATAATTTGCAAATAAATTCATTTAAAAATCCTACAATGTGATTTTCTGGATTTCTTTTTCTCATTTTGTCTGTCATAGTTGACGTGTACCTATGATGAAAATTACAGGCCTCTCTCATCTTTTTAAGTGGGAGAACTTGCACAATTGGTGGCTGACTAAATACTTTTTTCCCCCACTGTATATCACTCCAGTGTTAATACTAAATTATAATTGTAATTATTTTGCACAATGGCCTATTTATTGCCTTACCTCCATAATTTACTACATTTGCACACATTGTATATAGATTTTCTGTATAAGAGCGTCTGCTAAATGACTAAAATGTACATGTAAATTTGACCAAAACACTGATATAAATGGATGCACTTGCAATTTCGTCAAATTTGTCTCGAGGCTTAAAAATACTTTAATCGGTCTCCTCCCTTTCACCTACACTGATTGAAGTGGATTTAACAAGTGACATCAGTAAGGGATCATAGCTTTCACCTGGATTCACCTGGTCAGTCTGTCATGGAAAGAGCAGGTGTTCCTAATGTTTTGTACACTCAGTGTATACTGCCCAAATGTTTATAAGAAAAGTGGATATAAAATGAAAGATTACTCTCCTGAAGTTTTAAGACTTTATTTAAAACATGTTTTAATAACACATCAAAATATTTGATACAATATGTGAAAGGTCCAGACTGGGCTTAATGGGTACAGAGTGTACCTTTAAACCCATGGGTGTTCCAAATAAGCCCACCTCTTAAATAATCCATTTTAATTCATTTCCAAATGTTCAAAACGTACAAACTTACATTTCTTAGGTAAAATGTGATTATATTAATCTCCCCTAATGTTATTAAAATAAACGGATCATTACTATTCATCATGAAAGTTGAACTTATGTCCAGTCGTATCCACAGAGATCAATGTGGACTTAGGCTTTAGTTCCTGTTGACCAGTACACACCTGATTCAACAAATCAACTAATCATAGACTTCAATCAAGACATGATTAGTTGAATCAGGTGTCATATTGCTTGGTTAGAACATAAATCTGGGCCCGCTGTGGATAAGAAGGCATTCAACAAAGACAATAACACACAGCTTTCAAATAATTATCTGAAAGTTGATTCACATTTGCTGTACTGCTGTTCTTGTTAATTAGTTCAAATTGTCTTCCTAACGTGGATGAATGGAAGACAACCATATGACTATGCCCCCACCCATAAGTACATGAGTAGTTTCCCAATGGTCATCTTGTCCCTCATTTGTTTGCATTTCTAACCACCACTTGTAGGTCTTCTATCCCTCAACCCTGATCTTATTCTTCTAGCTCTGCATCAATGACTACTGTCCTCTCCAAACGTCTTGGAGAGAGAGTTTTCTAACTGGTTCTAATCTTGGTAAAGGCACCATGGCTAGATGCACAATGTGCATATCTGTAGTTTTTGTGTGTTTTAATCAACATAAATCTGAACCAAAAACATATTTATGCTCATGTTCATTGAATATTAGGGAAATCAATACACTATCCCCATGGGTTTCAATGCAAATAGGAGCATACTGGGCTTAATTGGAACAACAGTGATTTGTGGTGAAAAGAGAGAATAGCAAAGTCTACTCATAAAATATTTGGAAACTATTGGTTTGCGGAATAAATATACACTATAGACTACAATATTATGCAAAGTTAGTATTGATCATATTGAACAATAATGCTTTATTGTCATTTACATTCTGAATAGAGCAGTGCTCTCCAGCCCTGTTCCTGGAGATCTACCGTCCTGTAGGTTCTCACTCTAACCCTGTTCCTGGAGATCTACCATCCTGTAGGTTCTCACTCTAACCCTGTTCCTGGAGATCTACCATCCTGTAGGTTCTCTCCAACCCTGTTCCTGGAGAGCTACCATCCTGTAGGTTCTCACTCTAACCCTGTTCCTGGAGATCTACCGTCCTGTAGGTTCTCACTCTAACCCTGTTCCTGGAGATCTACCGTCCTGTAGGTTCTCACTCTAACCCTGTTCCTGGAGATCTACCATCCTGTAGGTTCTCACTCTAACCCTGTTCCTGGAGATCTACCATCCTGTAGGTTCTCACTCTAACCCTGTTCCTGGAGATCTACCATCCTGTAGGTTGTCACTCTAACCCTGTTCCTGGAGATCTACCATCCTGTAGGTTCTCACTCTAACCCTGTTCCTGGAGAGCTACCGTCCTGTAGGTTCTCTCTCTAACCCTGTTCCTGGAGATCTACTGTCCTGTAGGTTCTCTCCAACCCTGTTCCTGGAGATCTACTGTCCTGTAGGTTCTCTCCAACCCTGTTCCTGGAGAGCTACCGTCCTGTAGGTTCTCTCTCTAACCCTGTTCCTGGAGATCTACTGTCCTGTAGGTTCTCTCCAACCCTGTTCCTGGAGATCTACTGTCCTGTAGGTTCTCTCCAACCCTGTTCCTGGAGAGCTACCGTCCTGTAGGTTCTCACTCTAACCCTGTTCCTGGAGATCTACTGTCCTGTAGGTTCTCTCCAACCCTGTTCCTGGAGATCTACTGTCCTGTAGGTTCTCTCCAACCCTGTTCCTGGAGAGCTACCGTCCTGTAGGTTCTCTCTCTAACCCTGTTCCTGGAGATCTACTGTCCTGTAGGTTCTCTCCAACCCTGTTCCTGGAGATCTACTGTCCTGTAGGTTCTCTCCAACCCTGTTCCTGGAGAGCTACCGTCCTGTAGGTTTTCACTCTAACCCTAATTTAACACACCTGGTTCTAATAATTAGCTGGTTGATAAACTGAACCAGGTTAGTTACAACTGAGGTTGGAGCGAAAACTTACAGGAGGGTTGCTCTCCAGGAACAGGGTTGGAGACCCCTGGTATAGAGGGAATGCTTTTTGTGCTACTGTACCCTTTAAGCCCACCTGAGATAAATGTCAAATTGACCAAAATGGCATTTATGTATAACAATGTAAGGTTCATTTAACAGTAAAATAAGACAATGTGTTTAAAAATGTAAGCTGTGAATGCCTGAAATATATTATCTTGTAGTTCACCAAGTTATGTTGCTACTGTGAGACTATGACATGCAGGCACGACTGATAGCATGAAGACCCCATGTTTTAAATTGGCAAGAAATAATGAATGATCATAAAATATGCTATCATGTGCATATATCAACACATTCATCTCTTCATTTTAGATAAAATATGATCACTTATCTTAGAAGGTAAAAAATGTGTCTATCTGAGGGTAGCCTTTGAAATGTGGAACTTACACATAATTGTCAACAACTTAATAAAACATCTGATTGGCTTAGAATAAAAAGGCTATGGATATAACAACCAGATGAATTAGTTGAAACAAACAGCAGAAAATGTTTTTTTTATTTGAATCCAAATATGAAAGTGGGCTTAATAGGTACGCTTACCCTAAAGCTCCTAAACTGCTGCGTAAATTCTCCTAACCTGATACGAAAATTCAATTTTAACATAAGTTGTATCCCATCTAGACAACCCTAGAATGGTCCCACCTGATCATGCCTCCTCCTGCCTGCCTTCCGTCTTTGAGGACATGTATTTCCATTGTTCTAGCGATCACTCGACTATCTTGTCAGTATCATAGAAAGTATTGGACCTAACTAAGAAAGCGGCTTCTTTCAAACACTTTTATTTTTATTTTCTCTCTTTCTCCATTCTCCCCTGCAGCTTAGCTACTGAAGTCCTGATCAGGATTCGCGGTCTGTCAATGAGGAACTACAGGCTCATCTTTTGCCATAACCTGAAGCAGCCATAGATGACCATTCGATTCACTGCTAGTGAGTGGTGCTGAAGATAAGGTGAACTACTGGGTGTTTTAAGTGCTGAACGGTGAGTACTGCAACAACCACAACAACAACCCATAGCATCTGGCCATTTAGAACAAATGGAGAGCCACAACACACTGCAGTGGTTGAATACAGGCTGCAGTCAGTCATTGATGTGTGAATGGGTCAGATCTGGATTTGTTTTAACAGACTAATATGCCCTAGGCTGACCTGTATTATAAACTGGGTGGTTCGAGCCCTGAATGCTGATTGGCTGACAGACGTGGTATATCAGACCGTATACCACGGGTATAACAAAACATTTATTTTTACTGCTCTAATTACGTTGATAACCAGTTTATAATAGCAATTAGGCACCTCTGGGGTTTGTGGTATATTTCCAATATACTACGGCTATGGGCTGTATCCAGGCACTCCGCGTTGCGTCGTGCTTAAGAACAGCCCTTAGCCGTGGTATATTGGCCATATACCACACCCCCTCGGGTCTTATTGCTTAAGTAGAGCCCATCTTTAGGGAGGTCACTGGCCTGGGTAGTGTGTGTGTGTGTTTAACAGGGCATAGAACACTGAAACCTGTCACTGAAATGTAGCCTAGCTAGCGCTCCATGCCCAGGCACCTGCTCCCATTAGCATTGTAACTATCTATGCCTGTTCTGATGGCTGTCAGGCAGACACTTGCACATGACACTACTTACATAACCCACTCACTCCGAGCTAGCTGGAACCTGATAACAACCACTGGCTCAGAGCTAGCTGGGTCTGGTAACAACTACACTGGCTCAGAGCTAGCTGGGTCTGATGATAACTACACTAGCTCAGAGCTAGCTGGGTCTGGTAACAACTACACTGGCTCAGAGCTAGCTGGGTCTGGTAACAACTACACTGGCTCAGAGCTAGCTGGGTCTGGTAACAACTACACTGGCTCAGAGCTAGCTGGGTCTGATGATAACCACACTAGCTCAGAGCTAGCTGGGTCTGGTAACAACTACACTAGCTCAGAGCTAGCTGGGTCTGATAACTACACTGGCTCAGAGCTAGCTGGGTCTAATGATAACTACACTGGCTCAGAGCTAGCTGGGTCTGATAACAACCACTGGCTCAGAGCTAGCTGGGTCTGATAACAACTACACTGGCTCAGAGCTAGCTGGGTCTGATGATAACCACACTAGCTCAGAGCTAGCTGGGTCTGGTAACAACTACACTAGCTCAGAGCTAGCTGGGTCTGATAACTACACTAGCTCAGAGCTAGCTGGGTCTAATGATAACTACACTAGCTCAGAGCTAGCTGGGTCTAATGATAACTACACTAGCTCAGAGCTAGCTGGGTCTAATGATAACTACACTGGCTCAGAGCTAGCTGGGTCTGATAACAACCACTGGCTCAGAGCTAGCTGGGTCTGATAACAACCACTGGCTCAGAGCTAGCTGGGTCTAATGATAACTACACTAGCTCAGAGCTAGCTGGGTCTAATGATAACTACACTGGCTCAGAGCTAGCTGGGTCTGATAACAACCACTGGCTCAGAGCTAGCTGGGTCTGATAACAACCACTGGCTCAGAGCTAGCTGGGTCTGAAAACAACCACTGGCTCAGAGCTAGCTGGGTCTGATAACAACCACTGGCTCAGAGCTAGCTTGGTCTGATAACAACCACTGGCTCAGAGCTAGCTGGGTCTGATAACAACCACTGGCTCAGAGCTAGCTGGGTCTGATAACAACCACTGGCTCAGAGCTAGTTGGGTCTGATAACAACCACTGGCTCAGAGCTAGCTTGGTCTGATAACAACCACTGGCTCAGAGCTAGTTGGGTCTGATAACAACCACTGGCTCAGAGCTAGCTGGGTCTGATAACAACCACTGGCTCAGAGCTAGCTTGGGTCTGATAACAACCACTGGCTCAGAGCTAGTTGGGTCTGATAACAACCACTGGCTCAGAGCTAGTTGGGTCTGATAACAACCACTGGCTCAGAGCTAGCTTGGTCTGATAACAACTACACTGGCTGCCCTGTGTGTCTTTAAAATGGTGGGACCTGCCCCTTCGGCTGCCCTGTGTGTGTTTGGATATGTATGTCGGATGGAGAACACAGCCCGTGACAGTCTCTCCCTCTCTGTGTCTCTCCGGTGTGTGTTTGGCGGTGGCGGGCATCCAGACCTTCGGAAGCAGCTCGGCTGTGGAAGCGATGAGGAAGAGCCTCTCTCCTTCCCCCAGCAACTCCCTGACACCAGCCAGGGTTTTTGGGGTTCCCCTAGATGAGGTGCAGCAGAGAGGCCAGCCAGGCCAGGAGGTCCCCCTACTGGTCAGGCACATCGTAGAGTACATCGAGGAGCACGGTGAGTGGGACATTCACAAACTGTATTTCTAGCTACTCAGGCATCAAACGGGAGCCAGTACTTCGTCAAATACCTTATGTCCTGTTTGTGTCTATCGCCCGAGTGCTACACAGGAGAGCTGCACAGATGGGACCTCCAAAATACATGCTCTCTCTCTGGCAAATGAATCACCTCATTGAGCATCACATTTACCTTAGGGTATATTTTTATGTGCACAGTAAATCCCATTATTCTGCCACTGTCTTGTTTTATATCGTCGTGGATTGTTTTGACAACTCCCTCCGGTACTTTAGATGAACATGTACCTGTCATCATTTCAGCCTCTGTATCAATCCCCACTGGCGACGCTTCTACTTGATTGACATTAAAACACAGATGATAGATGGTGTACGTTATTATTTAGGAAGAATCTTCTCATGTTCCATATAGCCTAGCCGAACTAGTGGCTGTGGTTTAAGAAGAGCAGAAAAGAAACAGTTACAGTCATGACTGTCCTCCTAGCAACACGATAAACCAAAAATGTAGTTTGGAGAGATCCTCTCTGTGATAAGCTGAACTCTACATGCACTGCGATCAAAGATGTGCTTCCTCCGTTGCGTAGCTTTTTTTGCCAACCTCAACTCCTTTAAACTATGAAAGTATGGGCGTAGGGCAAAAAATGAGCTAGTCAATCCAATGTAGGCATAATGCTGCAACTCCACAGGCGTAAACATCCATTCAGTTCCTATTACCATGACAGGGATTTTCACTTCCTCCTATGCATTTCATCTTGGTTTATCTCCAGGTAGCTCACCAGTCAACTCAATTCCATTTGCCATCAGGCAGACCTGGTGGTTATGTAATACACGACACCCCTCCCACACACACACCTTTCATTCCCCTGCCTGTTGCCATATTAATGATAATTGTGCAGTCCAGAAGTTAATTTGAATCTGTCTGTTTGCACTCACAATGGGATGCCATCACTGTGACTTAATAAGACCTCTGTGCGCAGCAGGAGGCCAGGCCAGCGAGATGCTGCTGGAGCCCCTTTGGGGTTAGTTAGGCTGGGTATGGAGGGGAGGTGGGCAGGGGGCCTGCTGCTGGAGCCCCAGTGGGGTTAGTTAGGCTGGGTATGGAGGGGAGCTGGGCAGGGGGCCTGCTGCTGGAGCCCCAGTGGGGTTAGTTAGGCTGGGTATGGAGGGGAGGTGGGCAGGGGGCCTGGTCTGGGCCAGGGCACATACCAGAGCGCTCTCCCTTACAGTTACCGCCCACTGTTTTCCTTAACCAGGCACAAACCAGAGTTGTGGAATGACATGACAGTGTAATGATTGTGTTCTCTGCTTCCTGGTTGGGGACTTCCTTGTGTACAGTACACACCCCCTGCTTCAATAGTGGGAATTGATTCAACAGACAGGCAGGATGTCATCTTGCTGCTGTATCTGGAAAGAGAGGAAGCCACTAGCACAACCAACCAACACTCACTGAAAGGGATTGTGGGTAAAATAAAAATCCTTCCTCCCCAAAATTAATACGCTCTGTGATTGAGCTGTTAGTACATCTGTAGTACCACTACAAATCTAGGAAATGGTGCAATTTCACCCATTTGAGAAATGACAAGTTGAGAAGTTTATTTGTGTAATTAAATCACTGTGGGATCTGTTTGAGAAAGTCAAGCGGCCATTCTACTCATTCAAAGTGAATGAATGCTGTATTCACAGTCCTCATTGATATGGTCCGTAGAGAGGATTAATTCATCAAGAACTGTTAAGCGGACTGAGCCAGTGATTGACTGCTATCCTCTGTGCCTCCGTGTTGCTCTCAGGGCGTCTGGATCTGGAGGGGCTGTTCCTGGTCAACGGTAACGCGGAGCGGGTGGAGTGGCTACGGCAGCGCTATGACTCTGGGGAGGAGGTGGACCTGGAGAAAGAGGCTGACCTAGCCTCGGCCGTCAGCCTGCTCCGTCTTTTCCTGCAGGAGCTCCCAGAGCCCATCATCCCTGCAAGCATGCAGGCCCACATCCTGCAGCTCTACCAAGGTACGTTAATCTTAGTCATCCTCCATCTTCATCATTCACCTCCACTGTCCCCTACCTCTTCATCGTCCTGTTTATGTTCTGTCGATCTGACCTGTACTCCCTATACAGGTGCTGCACATTATTCCTTCTCTCTTCATCCTCCCCTTCTCTGCCTTTCCACCTGCCCTCTCACCTTACTTTCTTCCCTTGGCAGCATCACCTATAAACCCCTGTTGTGTGTTGTCCAGACTACAGCAGTGAGGAGGAGGTCGCCCGCAACATGAAGTACTTCCTCCAGCAGCTGCCTCAGGTCAACTACAGCCTGCTACGCTTCCTGTGCCGCTTCCTGTCCAGCGTGGCCTCACTCCAGGAGGAGAGCTGGAGCGTTGGAGCCCTTGCCGCCGTCTTCGGACCCGACATCTTCCAGTACGACCAACAATAGTGACAGCACATCAACTGTCCATCCTAAATACCTATCTCCTGATCTATCTCCATACCTAAGGCCTATAGTACTTGTTAATACCTGCATATTGATGGCTCATTCACTTTGCTGCCACTCACAGGGTTTTTTGCTCAAGTGGTGATAGAGCACAAATTATATTGAATTAGAAACTGGGTGGTTTGAGCCCTGAATGATGATTGGCTGAAAGCTGTGGTACTTGAGACCGTATACCACGGGTATGACAAAACATTTATTTTTACTGCTCTAATTAAGTTTATAACCAGTTTATAATAGCAATAAAGCACCTCGGGGTTTGTGGTATATGTCCAATATACCATGGCTAAGGGCTGTATCCAGGCACTCCGCATTGCGTCGAGCATAAGAACAGCCCTTAGACCGTGGTATATTGGCCATATACCACACCCCCTTGGGCCTTATTGCTTAATTATATAACGTTAATGTATATTCTCAAATAAATAACACACCCAGATAATCTTCTAGACTGGAGGTCATCTGTAGCCAATGCTCTGAAAACAGCCGTGTTCTGTTGACTTCAGGGAGAGAACAGCTGTTCTGTCAATGCCAGAATCTAATTATAATACCACTAGCAACATACATATGTTTGAAATGTATATTTAATTGTTGTGTACTTACTAACGTGATGTTATTTCTTAGTCATCTGATGTGATGACTATCTGAAGTCAAACTTAATGATGCAATAAGTTACTACAGTGGGGAAAAAAAGTATTTAGTCAGCCACCAATTGTGCAAGTTCTCCCACTTAAAAAGATGAGAGGCCTGTAATTTTCATCATAGGTACACGTCAACTATGACAGACAAATTGAGAAAATAAAATCCAGAAAATCACATTGTAGGATTTTTTATGAATTTATTTGCAAATTATGGTGGAAAATAAGTATTTGGTCACCTACAAACAAGCAAGATTTTTGGCTCTCACAGACCTGTAACTTCTTCTTTAAGAGGCTCCTCTGTCCTCCACTCGTTACCTGTATTAATGGCACCTGTTTGAACTTGTTATCAGTATAAAAGACACCTGTCCACAACCTCAAACAGTCACACTCCAAACTCCACTATGGCCAAGACCAAAGAGCTGTCAAAGGACACCAGAAACAAAATTGTAGACCTGCACCAGGCTGGGAAGACTGAATCTGCAATAGGTAAGCAGCTTGGTTTGAAGAAATCAACTGTGGGAGCAATTATTAAGAAATGGAAGACATACAAGACCACTGATAATCTCCCTCGATCTGGGGCTCCACGCAAGATCTCACCCCGTGGGGTCAAAATGATCACAAGAACGGTGAGCAAAAATCCCAGAACCACACGGGGGGACCTAGTGAATGACCTGCAGAGAGCTGGGACCAAAGTAACAAAGCCTACCATCAGTAACACACTACGCCGCCAGGGACTCAAATCCTGCAGTGCAAGACGTGTCCCCCTGCTTAAGCCAGTACATGTCCAGGCCCGTCTGAAGTTTGCTAGAGTGCATTTGGATGATCCAGAAGAGGATTGGGAGAATGTCATATGGTCAGATGAAACCAAAATATAACTTTTTGGTAAAAACTCAACTCGTCGTGTTTGGAGGACAAAGAATGCTGAGTTGCATCCAAAGAACACCATACCTACTGTGAAGCATGGGGGTGGAAACATCATGCTTTGGGGCTGTTTTTTCTGCAAAGGGACCAGGACGACTGATCCGTGTAAAGGAAAGAATGAATGGAGCCATGTATCGTGAGATTTTGAGTGAAAACCTCCTTCCATCAGCAAGGGCATTGAAGATGAAACGTGGCTGGGTCTTTCAGCATGACAATGATCCCAAACACACCGCCCGGGCAACGAAGGAGTGGCTTCGTAAGAAGCATTTCAAGGTCCTGGAGTGGCCTAGCCAGTCTCCAGATCTCAACCCCATAGAAAATCTTTGGAGGGAGTTGAAAGTCCGTGTTGCCCAGCAACAGCCCCAAAACATCACTGCTCTAGCGGAGATCTGCATGGAGGAATGGGCCAAAATACCAGCAACAGTGTGTGAAAACCTTGTGAAGACTTACAGAAAACGTTTGACCTGTGTCATTGCCAACAAAGGGTATATAACAAAGTATTGAGAAACTTTTGTAATTGACCAAATATTTATTTTCCACCATAATTTGCAAATAAATTCATAAAAAATCCTACAATGTGATTTTTGGATTGTTTTCCCTCATTTTGTCTGTCATAGTTGACGTGTACCTATGATGAAAATTACAGGCCTCTCTCATCTTTTTAAGTGGGAGAACTTGCACAATTGGTGGCTGACTAAATACTTTTTTTCCCCACTGTATATTATTGTAAGGTGTGATGGTTGGGATAACAGCTGATCTGAGGTCATTTCCTCTCTGTTTCTGTACTGTAGTTTAGACATGGACGTGGAAGGCCTTTCAGGTATGAAGGTTGATAACAGCTGATCTGAGGTCATTTCTTGTCTGTATACTGTAGTTTAGACACCGATGTGTGTTTATGATAACTGCTGATCTGAGGTCATATTTTCTGTAACTCTAGTTTAGACACGGACGTGGAGGACCTGAAGGAGCAGGAGTCAGTGAGCCGCATCCTGGCGGAGCTGCTGGAGAATCGGGAGGAGTTCTTTGACTCGGAGGACGATGACGTTTCCACTACCAACGACTACAGCTCCATCAACCAACAGGTAAGGCCCTTCTCTCCGTTATCCCCTAGAGATGTCTTCTATTCTGGGCCTAATATACAACCTCACTCACCCTACTGCATTTGTTAAAGGCTTGGAGGTAGGGAGCCCGTATGTCGAGGCATAATGGTATTTTGGTTGTTATTACCTCAAATGTAATAATTAACTGCCCTGCATGTGTTGAGCTGAAAATATGTTCTGTTGTATTTCAGTAATGAGGAAGTAGAGGGTTTTAACGTTATTCCAACCACTCTGAGTCTGGCACTGCCATGGAAAAGGAGAGATTATGAAACAGATTCTGGAATTACTGCAGTGTTGCTTATCAAGGCAGTCTAAATGTTGAGGATAGTATTTTGGCCCCAAGCCAAAGACAACTGTTGAGAGAATAGAGAAGGTAAAGAGGTGTTGAGGAGTTGCCTTTGTCTGTCTGCATGCCTTTATAATAGGCTTCACCTCCCTGTGCAGACACCCAGAGGTGTGGCAGAATCACCTCCCTGTGCAGACACCCAGAGGTGTGGCAGAATCACCTCCCTGTGCAGACACCCAGAGGTGTGGCAGAATCACCTCCCTGTGCAGACACCCAGAAGTGTGGCAGTATCACCTCCATGTGCAGACACCCAGAGGTGTGGCAGTATCAACTGTTTTCAGTCACAGCCCTGAGCTTGAGAAATGGCTTCTGAGTTGCCTGCCTGTCTGTCTTTGTGTAATAGGGATGGTTGCTCGAAGTGGCCAGCATTTAGTGGCAAAATGGGTGTTCAGGAGTTCCTCTCAGCCATGTCTCCCTAGAATCCACAGAACACACACACACAGCAGTCTTCAGATCAGCGTTGGGTAGATGTGCCGCTGAACTCTCAAATCTGGACCTAATCCTCGGCGACAGCAGCATATTTGCATTCCAGAGGCAGGCACTCTCTTACACAGGAAGCGGACAATGATAAGCCACAAAGTCCATCCATGTGACTCCTTTCTCCCCCTGTATTGTGACTCTAGCCCAGGGATAGGCTGTTTAGAAATGGCCCTCTGTTCTCTATGAAGGAAAATGTGTAACCGCTGTGCTTACATAACCATGGTGATGTAACGGTGGAACTGACACCTGCGGCCGTCTCCGGGGCCGTCTCAGTTTCCTAATGGACCTTAAGGAGTATTAAGACAGCTTGTTAGCCTGGCCTGGATAGAATCTAACAGGCTAACTCACACAGCACAGGCAACCAGTAGTGCTTATTCCATCCTGTCTGGCCAGAGACCATGTGTCGGAGTGGGAAGTGCTGCCTTTAGTTTCACTGCATTTCAGCCTTGGGGTTGGGTTGGGCTAGTCATAGCCCGGGTTGGGTTGGGTTGGGCTAGTCATAGCCCGGGTTGGGTTGGGTTGGGCTAGTCATAGCCCGGGTTGGGTTGGGTTGGGCTAGTCATAGCCCGGGTTGGGTTGGGTTGGGCTAGTCATAGCTTGGGTTGGGTTGGGCTAGTCATAGCCCGGGTTGGGTTGGGTTGGGCTAGTCATAGCTGGGCTGGGTTGTTATTAGGGAAGGTCATCCTGCTGCACAGTCCCATCTAAATAAGGCTGTATGCTGCCACAGCTCTGCAGGATAAATAAGGCTGTATGCTGCCACAGCTCTGCAGGATGAATAAGGCTGTATGCTGCCACAGCTCTGCAGGATGAATAAGGCTGTATGCTGCCACAGCTCTGCAGGATGAATAAGGCTGTATGCTGCTACAGCTCTGCAGGATGAATAAGGCTGTATGCTGCTACAGTTCTGCAGGATTGAGGAGGTTCAAATCAAACTTTATTTATAGAGCGCATTTCTAACAGGAAAAGCATTTCAAAGTGCTTATGTAACAGTGTTGCTTCCGTCCCTCTCCTCACCCCTACCTGGGCTTGAACCAGGGACCTTCTGCACACATCGACAACAGTCACCCTCAAAGCACCGTTACCCGTCGCTCCACAAAAGCCGCGGCCCTTGCAGAGCAAGGGAAACAACTACTTCAAGGTCTGAGCAAGTGACGTCACCGATTGAAATGCTACTAGCGCGCACCGCTAACTAACTAGCCATTTCACACCGGTTACACTTTACATAATAGAACAATACAAGGTGAGAAAAACAAACAAATGTTTTCTAGAAGAGACATTAAAATAAGTGGATATGAGACTAATGCATAAAATAAATAATATACTTGAATAGCTAGTATGAGTAAAAGCTGGGCTCAGTGTTATGCTTCTGTGGAGTGGGAGAGGAACTGATGTAGGCAGCTAATTGGAGAAGGAAGCATCAACCCAGTTGGAGGAGAGCCAGGAAAGTGGAGGAGGGTCCCTGGTAATTAATCCATCTCAGGTTCCCTCCCAGCTCCTCTCAGCTTCTCCCTGCTCCACTCCTGGCTGCTGGATGAACTGGTTGAGATGGGGACATTACCCATCATCTCCCTCCAGACCTGATCTACATAAGCGACCTTACTCTGGCCCATTCTGCTGATGCTGCTCTACCTAAGCCTGGGATAGGGCATTATTTACAGGAAAGACATGGCACCTGTGGGGACGGCTCGCGTATTGTATACATGCAGCCAGAAAGTCATAGCCTGCAGCTGCTTTATTCCCAACTCTAGTAAGCTATTTGGAACAGCACAACCATTCATGCAAGAATAAAACCAAAGGCCTGGGAATTTGAGGGAATTTTCTGCTGTCATTTATTTGATTTTCCATTTTATTTCCGTTGCTAAGGCTTCACCTCCAGTCATACCCTTGCCTAGTCTGACACCATGCCTAGTCTGACACCTTGCCTTGTCTGACACCTTTGCCTTTTCTGACACCTTTTTACATGGCACCCTTTTTTAAGTGCTAAATGGCGAAGGAGAGGCATGTTTTAGTTAAGACTTCTGATGCTAATCTCATGCTCGGGGCCTGTATCCACAAAGCATCTCAGAGTAGGATTGCTGATCTAGGATCAATTTTGCTTTTAGATTATAATGAATAAGATTATATGGACAGATCCTAGATCAGCACTACTCTGAGATGCTTTGTGGATAGGGCCCTCCACCTCAACACTTCTCCTCCTCAACACTTCCATATGGGCTCTCTCCAGGGCATAACATTTTATTTTTGGTCCATCAGCCACTGTGGCAGGTAGATTTAATAATCTACCAGCCACTCCGATTTTTTAACCAGCCAAAATATTGATTTTCCGCTAAAATTACACCAACAAAACACAACAAAAAACGGATGAGCATGCTTTGTAATGTTTCTAAAACAATGTGTTATTTTGTTTAATTTAATGATTTATGACCTTTTGTGTCATGCACAAAGTAGATGTCCTAACCGCCTTGCCAAAACAATTGACAAGAGGGCCAATTGTGCGCCGCCCTATGGGACTCCTGGTCACGGCCGGACCCCAGGCTGTAGTGACGCCGCAACACTGCGATGCAGTGCCTTAGACCGCTGCGCCACCATTCTAAACAGTGCACCAGGGAAAACACCATTCTAAACAGCGGTTCCATATGCGACAGAGATGAAAATCTCTGTTAGAAACTTAGAAAGAGGGGGAATCTAAAGATGCAACAACTAGGATGGGTTGCTAATATGACTGACTGTGCCTTTGGCTTCTGGACAACAGAAAAGGTTGATATGAAAACCAATAGAACAAGAGAGAAATGGCATAGCGGTGGGGCCAATAGGGAAGTAAATGGAAATACATTTGCTGAAGTTATATAATTACTCCTGTCTATGCAGAAATAAAGCCATTCCAAATACTTCACCACAAAGCATGACTTAGCCACAGAGGAATTGATGATCATTAGCTTATTTTAAAAAATTGCTGTGGATTGTTTCAAATCAAAAGCTCATAGGCCTATGCCTATTTGGGAAGCCCGCAATTTGGGCAGCGTGTGGCAATAGGCCTAGCTGATTTATTGAGTTGCGGCTGTCTGTGAAAAGCATCTAAAATATGTCTGAAGACAGTGTGTCTTGAGTATAATTTAAAATGTTGAGACAAGAAGAAGGGAAGGGGGATGAAGATCTCTCCAGAATAGCTCAGCTGTCTCCCACCAATTTTTGCGCGTTCATTGTGTGAATTGTTTGCATTTTTTTATTTAAAGAAATATATATAAATTCCCCATTACATGTCACCAATAGTAAATGTACTGTTAATCCCCATCATTTGGTTACATTAATTTCGGTTAATGCATGTACAATGAGGGGAAAAAGTATTTGATCCCCTGCTGATTTTGTATGTTTGCCCACTGACAAAGACATGATCAGTCTATAATTTTCCTCTGAATCATTCAGATGTTCATTGGCAAACTTCAGATGGGCCTGGATATATGTGCTTTCTTGAGCAGGGGGACCTTGCGGGCGCTGCAGGATTTCAGTCCTTCACGGCGTAGTGTGTTACCAATTGTTTCCTTGGTGACTATGGTCCCAGCTGCCTTGAGATCATTGACAAGATCCTCCCGTGTAGTTCTGGGCTGATTCCTCACCGTTCTCATGATCATTGCAACTCCACGAGGTGAGATCTTGCAAGGAGCCCCAGGCCGAGGGAGATTGACAGTTATTTTGTGTTTCTTCCATTTGCGAATAATCGCACCAACTGTTGTCACCTTCTCACCAAGCTGCTTGGCGATGGTCTTGTAGCCCATTCCAGCCTTGTGTAGGTCTACAATCTTGACCCTGACATCCTTGAAGAGCTCTTTGGTCTTGGCCATGGTGGAGAGTTTGGAATCTGATTGATTGATTGCTTCTGTGGACAGGTGTCTTTTATACAGGTAACAAGCTGAGATTAGGAGCACTCCCTTTAAGTGTGCTCCTAATCTCAGCTCGTTACCTGTATAAAAGACACCTGGGAGCCAGAAATCTTTCGGCGCACAATTGGCCCTCTTGTCAATTGTACCCCACACATACAATTATCTGTAAGATCCCTTAGTCGAGCAGTGAATTTCAAACATAGATTCAAACACAAAAACCAGGGAGGTTTTCCAATGCCTCGCAAAGAAGAGCACCTATTGGTAGATGGGTAAAAATAAAACAGCAGATATTGAATATCCCTTTGAGCATGGTGAAGTTATTAATTACACTTTGGATGGTGTATCAATACACCCAGTCATTACAAAGATACAGGTGCCCTTCCTAACTCGGTTGCTGAAGAGGAAGGAAACCACTCAGAGATTTCACCATGAGGCCAATGGTGACTTTAAAACAGTTAGTTTAATGGCTGTGATAGCAGAAAACTGAGGATGGATCAACAACATTGTAGTTACTCCACAATACTAACCTAAATGTACAGAATATATATTTTTTTAAACATGTATCCTGTTTGCAATAATGGACTAAAGTAATAATGCAAAAAATGCGGCAAAGAAATTAATATTTGTGTCACTCTTCATATTTTCAAGCATGGTGGCAACGACTAGGGAGTTTTTTTTTTTAGGATAAAAAGAAACAGAATAGAGCTACTAAGCACAGGCAAAATCCTAGAGGAAAACCTGGTTGTCTGCTTTCCACCAGACACTGGGAGATATTCACTTTTCAGCAGCACAATTACCTAAAACGCAAGGCCAAATCTAAACTGGAGTTGCTTACCAAGACAACATTGAATGGTCCTGAGTGGCTTAGTTACAGTTTTGACTTAAATCGGCTTGAAAATCTATGGCTAGACTTGAAAATGGCTGTCTAGCAATGATCAACAACAAACTTGACCGAACTTGAATAATTTATTTAAGAATAATGGGGAAATATTGTACAATCCAGGTGTGCAAAGCTCTTAGACTTACCCAGAAAGACTCACAGCTGTAATCGCTGGCAAAGGTGATTCTAACATGGATTGATCAGGTGGTTGAATACTTATCTAATCAAGATACACAGAGTGTACAAAACATTAGGAACATCTTTCCATGACAGACTGACCAGGTGAAAGCTATGATGCCTTATTGATGTCAATTGTTAAATTCACTTTAATCAGTGTAGATGAAGGGGAGGAGACAGGTTAAAGAATGATTTTTAAGCCTTAAAACAATTGAGACATGGATTGTGTGTGTGTGTTCCATTCAGAGGGTGAATGGGCAAGACAAGATATGTAAGTGCCTTTTGAACAGGGTTTGGTAGTAGGTGTCAGGCGTACCAGTTTAAGTGTGTCAAGAACTGCAACGCTGCTGGATTTTTCACGCTCAACAGTTTCCCGCGTGTATCAAGAATGGTCCACCACCCAAAGGATATCCAGCCAACTTGACATCGGAGTCAACATGGGCCAGCATTAGAGTATTTTGTGTAGATTGTTGACAAAAAAATGAATGAAATCCATTTGAATCCCACTTTGTAACACAACAAAATGTGGAAAAAGTCAAGGGCTGTGAATACTTTCTGAAGGTACTGTAAAGGGGGCGTGTCTGTAGCACGGTACTTCTCATTTCCCAGTCCAGGGTAATGTGATATGGCTGTCATTGTTAAGTAGCTCTATGTAGCCCTGGAGGTCCATCCATCGGTAGTAAGCGCAAAACAGGGTGCATTGGCCAATTCGTTGACAACTTCAGCTTTAGCTTGCTTATATAGAGCGGGTACTAGCTGTTTGCTGAAATGGGTGCGAGAGGGCGAAGTTTGTAACGTGGCTCGAGCACTTTCTCGACGTGCTGAAACCTCCTATTCTTCTCAACCACTGAGAATGGGCGCGTTTCCGTGGCTATGAACATACCTAGCGCTCTAGTAGTTTCTTTGGCCCGGTCAGAATCAGCTGTGAAGGGCTGTTTGAATGCAGAGGGGAGACTACAGGGGGGTTCCGTCTTGCTCCGGTGGTAGGAATACTGAGGTGATGTCGTTGCAGTGATCGTAGAGTCTGCTGCTAATATGGGAGGTACATTACATTGTACAAGATGTTCCATAAAGATCTAAAGATACTATAGATCACCACCTTAGCTGCAAATTGTTCAGTGTCCTATGTTTAATCTCTTTCCAAGGAGAAGAGAGAGAGAGAGAGAGAGAGAGAGAGAGAGAATAGGAATGACTAATAGATATATATAAAAAAAAAAATTACCCACTTTTTCTCCCCAATTTCGTGGTAACCAATTGGTAGTTACAGTCTTGTCCCATCGGAGCCGTGCGTCCTCTGAAACACAACCCAACCGAGCCGCACTGCTTCTTGACACAATGCCCGCTTAACCCGGAAGCCAGCTGCACCAATGTGTCGGAGGAAACACCAAACACTGTACACCTGGCGACCGTGTCAGCGTGCACTGCACCCGGCCCGCCACAGGAGTCGCTAGTGCGCGATGGGACAAGAACATCCCTGCCGGCCAAACCCTCCCCTAACCTGGACGACGCTGGGCCAACTCGAACCAGGATCAGTGCAGTGCCTTAGACCACTGCGCCACTCGGGAGGCGACTGATATTCTGTCATTGCATCTATGTCTGTGTTTACACAGGCAGTAAAATTCTGATATTTTGCCAATCATTTGTATTTTGACCAATCAAATCAAATTAAGGGCGAGGCCTAGCCAGACTAATCCGTGGAGAATGGACACAAAATTACAACAGATTGATTTTGGTCTGTGCGCGTGTGGAGTGTGGCGTAAAATGCTTGAGTGTGTGGGTAATTGGCTAAACGGATGGTTACGTATCTGTCAGCCCGTCAAACGTTAAACTCATCTGAACTTTTGGTGCTTTCAATACAACTGGTAGGTCAAATCATGACGTCAGTGATCTTCAGGTCAGAAAGTCGGAGTTCTAGAAAGATGCCTGAATTTCCGACATGGAATTTCAAGTTGGATGACCGTTCAAAAAGATTTTACCCAGTCTGAGCTAGGTTTTTCCTGAGTTCCCAGTTGTTTTGAACGCAGCATTTTTGTCTGTGAAAATGGATGAACATTTTATGGATATAGACGCGTCATCTCTGATGACCGTCAACGTACGACTCCCATTGAGAATATGGATCAAATCAACGGTCCAGTCTGGCCCCACTGCTTCTTGACACAATGATTCCATTGACTACCCTATCACTTAATATTTTAATATGTCTAAATTTTTTGAGAGAATTACTTCATCTGAATTTGACATGGGAAATGGTTCTAGGTAATTCTCAATGTCCACACCGGACGGTTTATGAAATGCTTCTGGCAATGATGGGGAATGTTCCATGGTCTCTCTGAAGTGGGCATTTACAGCTGTCAGTGCTGTCAGGACCTGGTGTTGTAAAACTTGAAGGTTACTTTGACTCCCCATCCATCCACTAGAGACCTTTTTAAGTGTTTGATCTCTTTCTCTATTCAGATCTCCTTAGTCGTCTACCCCTTCAGTATATTTAAATGCGCAATGTTCTGGTCTTTGTGGATAAACCGGTCTAATCCAATGGAACAGTGTGAGGTCTGTTCCATCGGTCTGTTTTTCTGCTGCTACACTACAGCCAGCGGATAGACACCGCTGCCATGAACACACACACAACCAGGAGTCATAACCATCTGCATACACGATGAAGGAGAAGGCCCTGAAATCCAATCAGAGGTGTCAGGTAGCTGTTGCCTTGGCAATGCGGCTGTGACACGGCAGCAGATCGCGGTTGGCATGGAGGGAGGGAGAGACTGTGAGTATGGGCTTTGAGATATCTCAGAATAGGAGGGGAATGATGTGTCTTCTAGACTGCAGTCAACCAATTATTGGCAAAATATCCACATTTTCGAAGACTGAATATCAATTAGTCATTCCTATTCTCAGTTAGGTTACCCCACAGAGTCTCCCTCTCCTTGCAATGAGATTAAACATAGCTGCAAATGGTGAATGGTGTGATCTATATTATCTTTAGATCTTTAAGGAACATCTTGTACAATGTAATGTACCGCCCATATTAGCAGCAGGCTCTGCACTCACTGCACCGACTGCAGTGTTATTATCTAGGTACATTTCAAGGGATGTCAACACCACCGATTCAGTTAGGACCTATTCAAGGAACAGCCAGCCTGGCTGAAAACGTACAGCAGCAACCACTTGGTAAGTGTAACAGATGTCTGCTTTGTTTTTCTAGTCGTTCGATGTTGTACAGTGTACATAGAAAACATCTGAGCCCACATGACCTGTCCTGTACATGAGATGCTTTGTTTGCAGGCTGTCTATATACGTTCTTTGTTGATAGTGGTGCAAAAAATTGTTGTGAGCTTATTGATTCATTATGAGGTCAATAATGGGACTGGTACCGGTATGGATTTTTACAATACCGTCTATAACAATATTTTGATACAGTGCTAAATAAAAGTAAAAGTTCTACAAATTGGACTACTTCACTGTCAGGTTTGTCCTATTTTGGTTGAGTATTAAACTATCTGAACGGTGAATGCAAATTCATGCTCTCTTCCTCCATGTAGAAATTTGACTGCAACCACAGCGCACAAGCACACACACCCAGGTACCGAGAGTCAGGACCGACAGCAGACTGTCAAACCAGCAGTGTTTCCTTGTCATCGCTCACTTTGTGTCCTATCAATAGATCACTAGAAGATGCATACTATTCATTCTAGCGGGAGAGGGCTCGGCTGACTTTTTTTCTAACTAGCGAATTTAAAAGTAGCCTAGTTAATTTAAGTGGGAAAAGTACCTGGCTGAAAATGATGCTGTAATCGGCTGTATAGCCAACAGCCAGCGCTAGTGGAAAACACTGCCATCAGAAATGAGAAAAATATTGTGAAATGATATTTTAGCCATATTTCCCAGCCCCTCTGTAACCTACATGTTACATAATGTAGTCTGGCTGGCACAGTTTGTAGTGGTACTGCTCCGTCACAGTGTGTCAGAGGTGTTATGTATGATGATACTTAAATCTCCTCGCCTACTTCAATAAGATGACAGCTGTTGGAGTGCCTCTATCTAAAATGTCCCCCAACCCTTCTCTCTCTCTCTCTCCTGCAGATCACAGAACTCCTGGACGATGACAAATTAGAGGCGTTTGATGAGCTGCCCCAAGATGGCGAGGACGGCCCCCCCCCCGCCTCCGAATCCCCCCAACACAGTAACACCCAGGTCCAGGTCACCCCCTCTTCAAGGTAAGATCAGATAAATAATGACTTTATTATGCCCATGGAAAAATGTGGTTTACAGCTCTGTGCATACATTACAAACATATCAAGCATAGACAAAGGACATGGACAATTACAGACCATAAATACACTGAGAATAGAAAAACGCCTCTAATTTGTATGATTCATCTGTACACTATACACATCTATACACCCCTCCATGTACTCTTGTATCCTCCCTGGTGTACATACACCCACCTCTCATGTTTTAGTCTGTGGACATGTTCAGGCTGAATATGAGTGTGGCGTGGTATGTCACATTCCAGCCCAGCTGCCTGCTCCACCACATCTATGTTCTTGTATCTGGGAGAAGCCATAAAGATCTCTTACAGCATAATACTATAGGGTCAGCTCAGCTCCCACATGATACAGTCTTACATAATTGGAATCGCCACCCCATTTTTCAATCAGGTGACCCCACATGGGCTTCCGACCCGAAGTTTCAATACACAGAGAAAAATAGTGTCTTAGATCATGATCACGTTTTTCTCATTCAATGCACGGAGCAACATAGGGCTAGTCCAAACAAGACTTTTCCCAGGACCGGGGTAGCAGTGTCTCTGCCAGGTCAAAGCTGCTGTGATCTCTAGTCTCCACAGTGCTAAATGGATAAGAGTGTCTCCTTTCACATGTCCTGAGGTCTAGACCTGAGAGAAAGTCCTCTTCCCTGGAAGTCTTTGTGCTGATCTCCTCTCTGTTTAGTTCCAGTGCACCTGCACCCACTTTGATATGAGCGGAGCGCCAACAGGGCTGTTGAGCGCTCCACCACAGGGCCACCATACAGCAGCTAAATGTCAGGCTGGTCTGGAATGACAGGCCGGTTAAATCATATTAATGGAGGTAGGGATGGGCATTTGAAATGTTTTGACTGTTCGAGTACTCACAAAATTTAACATAACAATTACAGATAACAAATCCTACTTGCTAAATTGCCCCATAGACACTGAGTGTGCAAAACATTAGAAACATCTGCTCTTTCCATGACATAGACTGACCAGGTGAAAGCTATGTTCCCTTATTGATGTCACTTGTTAAATCCACTTCAATCCGTGTAGATGAAGGGGAGGAGACAGGTTAAAGAAGGATTTTGACACAACTGTAGGAAGTAGTGGAGTCAACATGGACCAGCATCCCTGTGAAGCGCTTTCGACACCTTGTAGAGTCCATGCCCCTACGAATTGAGGCTGTTCTGATGGCAAAAGAGGGTGCAACTCAATATTAGGAAGGTGTTCCTAATGTTTTGTACACTCTGTATTTTCAGTAAAAAAATGTTTTGCCATTTTAAGATTCATTTATTGAAACCGTAATATCAACTGGTTGTATTATATTGTGGAACACAATCTTCAAAAAGGTAGTAACCTCAGCAGTGGCGCTTGCTTGTAGAAGCCTATGGTTGGGCAAGGGCATAGCCTTGGTCAGATGACGCGGATGCTAAGCTACAGGACTGTTTTGCTAGCACAGACTGGAATATGTTCCTGGATTCATCCAATGGCATTGAGGAGGATACCACATCAGTCACAGGCTTCATCAATAAGTTCATCGATGACGTCGTCCCCACAGTGACCGTACGTACATATCCTAACCAGAAGCCATGGATTACAGGCAACATCCGCACCGAGCTAAAGGCTAGAGCTGCCGCTTTCAAGGAGCGGGACACTAATCCGGACGCTTGTAAGAAATCCCGCTATGCCCTCAGACGAACCATCAAACAGGCGAAGCGTCAATACCGGACTAAGATTTAATCCTACTACTGGTCTTGCAAACTATTACGGACTACAAAGGGAAACCCAGCTGTGAGTAGCCCAGTGATGCGAGCCTAACAGACATGCTAAATGTATTTTATGCTCGCTTCACGGCAAACAACACTGAAGCATGCATGAGAACACCAACTGTTCTGGATGACTGTGTATCACACTCTCCATAGCTGATATGAGTAAGACCGGACAGATTACCAGGACGTGTACTTGGAGCATGCGCCGACCAACTGGCAAGTGTCTTCACTGACATTTTCAACCTCTCCCTAACCAAGTTTGTAATACCTACGTGTTTCAAGCAGACCCCCATAGTCCCTGTTCCCCAAGAACGCCAATGTAACCTGCCTAAATGACTACTGCCCGTAGCACTCACATGCTTTGAAAGGCTGGTCATGACTCACACCAACACCATCATTCCGGAAACCCTAGACCCACTCCAATTCGCATACCGCCCCAACAGATCCACAGATGATCCAATCTCAATTGCACTCCACACTGCCCTTTCCCACCTGGACAAAAGGAACACCTATGTGAGAATGCTCCAACACCATCATTAAGTTTGCTGACGACAAAACGGTGGGAGGCCTGATCACCGACAACGATTAGACAGCCTATAGGGAGGAGGTCAAAGACCTAGCAGTGTGGTGCCAGGACAATAATAATATAATAATAATATGCCATTTAGCAGATGCTTTTATCCAAAGCGACTTAGTCATGCGTGCATACATTTGTACGTATGGGTGGTCCCGGGGATCGAACCCACTACCCTGGCATAACAAGTGCCGTGCTCTACCAGCTGAGCTACAGAGGACAACAACCTCTCCCTCAACGTGAGCAAGACAATGGAGTTGATTGTGGACGACAGGAAAAGTATTGCCGAACACTCCCCCGTTCACATTGACGGGGCTGTAGTGGAGGGGGTTGAGAACTTCAAGTTCCTTGGTGTCCACATCAAGAACAAACTATAATGGTCCAAACACACCAAGACAGTCGTGAAGAGGGCACAACGCCTATTCCCCCTCAGGAGACTGAAAAGATTTGGCATGGGTCCCCAGATCCTCAAAAGGTTATACAGCTGCACCATCGAGAGCATCCTGACCGGTTGCATCACCGCTTGGTATGGCAACTACTTGGTATCCAACCGTAAAGCGCTACAGAGGGTAGTACGTACGGCCCAGTACATCAATGGGGCCAAGCTTCCTGCCATCCAGGACCTCTATACTAGGCAGCATCAGAGGAATGTCCAAAAAATTGTCAAAGACTCCAGCCACCCAAGTCATAGACTGTTCTCTCTGCTACCGCACGGCAAGCGGTACCGCAGTGCCAAGTCTAGGTCCAAAAGGCTCCTTAAGAGCTTCTACCCCCAAGCCATAAGACTGCTGAACAATTAATCATATGGCTACCCAGACTATTTGTATTTTCTTTACACTTGCTGTTTATTATCTATGCATAGTCACTTTACCCCTACTTACATGTACATATTACCTCGACTAACCTGTACCCCCACACATTGACTCGGTACCGGTACCCCCTGCATACCGTGCATTCGGAAGGTATTCAGACCCCTTGACTTTTCCCACGTTTTGTTACATTACAGCCTTATTCTAAAATTGATTTTAAAAATAAATCTACACACAATACCCCATAATGACAAAGCGAAAACAGGTTTTTATTTTCCGGATTGACTGACCTTCATGTCTTAAAGTAATGATGGACTGTCGTTTCTCTTTGCTTATTTGAGCTGTTCTTGCCATAATATGGACTTGGTCTTTTACCAAAAAGGGCTACGTTCTGTATACCAACCCTACCATGTCACAACACAACTGATAGGCTCAAACGCATTAAGAAGGAAATAAATTCCCCAAATTGACTTTTAACAAGGCACACCTGTTAATTGAAATGCATTCCAGGTGACTACCTCATGAAGCTGGTTGAGAAAATGCCAAGAGTGTGCAAAGCTGTCATCAAGGCAAAGGGTGGCTACTTTGAAGAATCTCAAATATAAAATATATTTTCATTTGTTTAACAACTTTTTTGGTTACTACATGATTCCATATGTGACAAATAAAAATGGATTTGATTTAATTTAGCAGACAAGATGCTCTTATTTCCCTGAGCCCTTATCACTGTCAAGTCACAACTATAATATCGTAAAAAAAAACAGGATGTAATATAACAGAATAAAATGGAATAGAATATTTTTCCAAATGGAAAAAAGTTGCAAGTGCGAAGTGATGCGCATCTCGCGTCTGGAACAGTTGTCCTCAAGGAGTGATCATTAGAAACGGGGCTCAATTTGGCGGGTTGAAAAACTATTTTTTCAGGGTTACAAACCAAAATTGGTCTTCTTTCGATATACAGATGTTCTATTTAGTTTATTCTGCTGTTTTGACATTTTAATTTTAATAATTCCATATTGAACACTGCAGGCATAGGCTTAATGATTCTGATGAAAATACGCTCTGTCTTTTATCAAACTAATGTTTTTGCATATTTTCAGTGTGGAACCTGTCTATGTTTAGGGATGTTTTTGCATATTTTCAGTGTGGAACCTGTCTATGTTTAGGGGGTTATAGCCTAGGACAGGGGTATTCAAGGTCGGGAACCAGCTGGTTTTCTGTTGTACCTGATCATTAATTACACCCACCTGGTGTCCCAGGTTTAAATCATTGCCTGATTAGAGGGGAGAAATTTAAAGAAGCAGTGGAAGTGGCTTCATGGTCCAGAGTTGAGTTTGAGGGTCCTAGGCTAATCAATTCTAAATGGCACTAGCAGTTCGCAAAGTAGCCTAAGCGGAAAATGGACAGGACGCAATTATTTTTTAAGCTTCAGCTTGTTAGACAACCAGTCTATTTTTGAATTTGTGATAAAACTGATGTCATTTGGCAAGGAATGTAGCTTGTGTACCCAATCAGCATTTATTTCTGTAGGCCTAACGGGAGCTTGTGTGCGCATTCAGCACGCATGTGTAGAGGGAGTGGTCGGAACACGAGTGAGTGAGAGACACTGAGGGGAAAATAACTAATGTGATGCTTGGTTTCTATTTTGTTATGCCCCGCAAATACACATGTAGAAATGGAACACTAGAGTCAAAGCAAATTAACTTTGTCTTCAAGACATTCACTTTTTTGGGGGGACAAAATGTCATTAGCCCGTTCGGGCCGCCACAAAACACATTCCACCAAATAGTTTTACAGTATTAGGGAAAAAAATTTGATGTCTGATTTAAAGATCGAGTTTTGACGTCCGTTCAAGTGCTCATACTCAATTACTCAGGCCCATCCCTAAATGGAGGACAATTTTAAAGAGGGGGTGGCTAGTGTTCTTCCACCTTTCCACAGTTTTTTTCCATGTCTGTTTTTATGGCCATGCACCTTCACATTCTGAACATGCTGTTAATCATGACCATTAGAAGAGCATAAAGAACAGCTGTGATTTACGAGTGACTGTCATGGTACTCCTGAATTGTTTCAAGAGGTACTAGAGGCTGTAAAGATTATTGTGCAAAGTAAACAAAATAAATGCAAGAAAATCACCAGTCACCAATTTAGTGCATAGACGTTCCTCTTTCGCTTGGGAACTCGTTTGCCTAGCTTGTTGGTGGTGTAGCTTCCTGTTTTTAAATAGAATCAGGGCTGTAAAGCTATGCAGCTGTGCCTCTATCCCTGTCAGAGGGTTTGGGTGGCGCTGCCTCTATCCCTGTCAGAGGGTTTGGGTGGCGCTGCCCCTAGCCCTGTCAGAGGGTTTGGGTGGCGCTGCCTCTATCCCTGTCAGAGGGTTTGGGTGGCGCTGCCTCTAGCCCTGTCAGAGGGTTTGGGCGGCGCTGCTTGGCCCACTTGCCCTGTATTTAAGGTGATTTCAAACCACTCATCTCTAATCTACATAGACAGTCAGCCACATGCACCACGGCAGGGAGAAACAGTCTACATGGCTAGAAAGGCTTGAGACAGTGGCACATGCACATTGCACATATTTGTTCCCAGTATTTACTGGTTGTCTTTCTGCTTTGACTTCCCATCCATACACACAAAAGCCTTGTTTTGGCCCCTGCACAGGAGTTGAAAAACAACCATGACACTGGCGGAATGCACATGCTTCAGGGCTATTGTTTTCCCATCGACCCGAGTGCTGCGTTGTTCAACACTTTGGTATGCCAAACAAGAACAGAGAAGACCCCCTTCGGCCAAGTTGACCTCTCCCTCAGTGCCGCCAGCTTCTGAATCATGTCACAAAGGAGCCAGAAGTGAACTGTAGTGGTGGGGGTGTATGTATGTGCTTATCCTGGTTGTTCTGTTAAGGCTGGGTGGTGGCTGGACATGAAAGCATGCTGTGGTTGGAGTGGGATAGGGTGCTACAGCTGACCCAGACATACTCATGCAGTCAACATTAAATGCCTTAATCAGTGCCTTCAGAAAGTATGCATACCCTTTGACTTATTCCACATTTTCTTATTACAGCCGGAATTCAATAGATTTTTTCTCACCCATCTACAAACAATACCCTATAATGACAAAGTTTAGAACATTTATTGAAAATGAAATACAGAAATATCTAATTTACATAAGTATTCACACCCCTGAGTCAATACTTTGTAGAAGCACCTTTGGCAGTGATTACAGCTGTTATTCTTTCTGGGTAAGTCTCTAAGACCTTTCCACTCCTGGATTGTGCAACATTATTATTTTCAAAAATGTTCAAGCGATGTCAAATTGGTTGTTGATCATTGCTGGATAACCATTTTCAGGTCTTGCCTTACGTCAAAACTGTAACTTGGCCACTCAGGAACATTCACAGTCTTCTTGGTAAGCAACTCCAGTGTATATTTGGCCTTGTGTTTTAGGTAATTGTGCTGCTGAAAGATGAATTGGTCTCCCAGTGTCTAATGGAAAGCAGACTGAACCAGGTTTTCCTCTAGGATTTTGGCTGTGCTTAGCTCCATTTGGTTTATTTTTTATCCTGAAAAACTCCCCAGTCCTTAACGATTACAAGCATACCCATAACATGATACAGTGTGCTACTCCGTAATGTGTTGTATTGGATTTGCCCCAAACATAACACTTTGTATTCAGGACAAAAAAATACTGTTTTTGCAGTATTACTTTAGTGCCTTGTTGCAAACAGGATGCATGTTTTGGAATATTTTTCTTCTGTACAGACTTCCTTCTTTTCACTCTGTTATTTAGGTTAGTATTGTGGACTATCTACAATGTTGTTGATCCATCCTCAGTTTTCTCCTAACACAGCCATTAAACTCTTAACTGTTTTAAAGTCACCATTGGGCTCATGGTGAAATCCCTGAGCGTTTTCCTTCCTCTCCGGCAACTGAGTTAGGAAGGACGCCTGTATATTTGTAGTGACCGGATGTATCGATACACCATCCAAAGTGTAATTAACTTCACCATGCTCAGAGGGATATTCAATATCTGCTTTTTTATTTTTTATCCATCTACCAATATGTGCCCTTCTTTGCGAGCTATTGGAAAACCTCCCTGGTCTTTGTTGTTGAATATGTGTTTGAAATTCACTGCTCGACTGAGGGAGGAGTACGGAGATCAGGGAGTCATTCAAAAATCATTTTAAACACTATTGCACACAGTGAGTCCATGCAACTTGTTATGTGACTTATTAAGCAAATGTTTACTCCTGATCTTATTTAGGCTTGCCATAACAAAGGGGTTGAATACTTATTGACTCAAGACATTTCAGCTTTGCATTTGTAATTAATTTGTAAATATTTAGAAAACATAATTCCACTTTGACATTATGGGGTATTGTGTGTAGGCCAGTGGGGGGGGGGGACTACATTTAATCAATTTTAAATTCAGGCTGTAACACAACCTTCTGAAGGCACTGTAGATGGAATGGTGGAGTTGGGGCAAGCACTGCAATTAATAGAGATGAAAAGGCAACCAACAGAACTAGTGGCTGGCAGTGTCCCTCACAACTATTGCCGTGATGCCTGCGATTATTCTGCAGTCACAGTACTGCCTTTTGTAGGAATGTCTGTGCGGTATTAAGTTGTCATGTCTTTTTTAAATAAATGTCCAATTAAATGGTCTTAAAAGTTCCTAATTTTTCATATTTTTATTCAAGACAATTGACCACCATCCTAAACAAAAATAATGTTGTCTTAAATTTTTTGATAGGCAAGTTTTGCTTATGATGATGGTGGTCATCGATCAACAGTAACACTTGACCGGTCATGTCCGATGTCGTTCAGTCATGGAGGGAGAAACTGCAGGCTTTGCTGACTTGTTTGTGCTGAGCCCTGACAGACATTACGCTTGTCCCCATTGTGCCCTGACAACATCTCAGCGACAGCTCCCATCAAATCTAAATACAAGCCCATTGGACCGTCCACCATATATCCCGTTCCCCACTACATGGAAAGTATTTTTTATGGGGCACAGAAATAAACTCTGGTGATGAGGAACAGCGTTCTTGAGACATTCTGTTGGCAGAGGTCCGAGACAGGGGAATGTGTGAACAGCTGTTTGCGCCATAGTGACTGTCTGAGTGAGGTGGCAGGGTCACAGACCTCCCCCCTCCTACCCTCCACCTCTCCCCCTTCCCTCACCCTGTCCACCTCACCAGCTCCTATGAGTGCCTGCCTGCATGTCTTCCTCCACAACACCACCAGGTCAGCCAGGCTTGTAAAGCTAGCCAAATGCCACCCTATTACCTACATAGTGCACCACTTTTGACCAGGGACCATAAGGACCAGGGACCACTATATGGGGAATAGGGTGTCATTTGGAACTTGGACAGTGTCAGAGCCAGAGGATCAGCAGCCCCTGGGCCAAACTCCACCTCCTTATCATGGTCTACTTTCTCCAGCCAGACCTGTCCTGAGGAGCCTGTGGACATTATTTATGAGGGCTCTGAGGCCACTGCATGCCACAGAAACCTGCCGCTCTTATCTGTGTCAACAGAGCACTTGCTGTCTCTTTCATGAGGACGGCTGAGTGATAGCCCAGTACTCATCGTGGACACATTGAGAGGCGTTTACATGGTTAGCGGCACCCCACAAGGTGGACACCTGCTCCAGTCGTGGCCTGGGCCCATCAAAACAAGTGCCTCCTACTGAATGTATTCCATATACCCCCTCTGGCTTTGATATGCACTACCTGGCTTGGAATATCGTATCCACGCGACCTAGATAACACATATAACATATGTTATCAGTTCTCGCCCACAGTAGTTGGACAGACTTCTTATCTTATTTTGCTAGGAGTTCTAATGCACTTTACACCCAAGAAAGATTACTTTTATCGCAACTAAACAACGGTAGCAATGATAAATGGGTCAACAAAACATTAATCTAGATTAAGAACAAGCCTGAACCTTTTGCTGGTAGTGGACACGATGAAGCATTCTCAGAACACATGGAACTCACTGAACTGATTCCATCATGGTCAGTTCAGGCGGGCCGGTGACCTGGCTCAGGATGTATGGAGATTGTATGTGATGTGTATCTCTGTGTGTTTGTTCCTTATCACTCTGAGACAAACAGATATGAGGTAATGGCTAAAGAGAGCCTGTGATTGAGTGTCTGGGTGTGGCCTGGCCAGTGGCCATCCTGTCCCCCTAGCTGAGCTCCAGTCAGGAGCTATAAATGAGCCAGCCCTGCCAGTGAGCCAGCCCTGCCAGTGAGCCAGCTCTGCCAATAGACTATGATTGAGTAGGATATGGGTGCGAAGCGGACATAGGGGTGATGTGCAGGTTATATAAAAACCAGGGGGTGACGGGTGTCAATGTGTGTGTTTAGTGATTGTGGGGCTGCTGTGATGTAGTCTGTGTTTACTGGGTGTCGGTCGGGAAGCCCGCCCCCCTCGGGCCAGGTAATTGGCCAGTGGGGCTGGTTCCCTGGTTGTGTCAGGCATCCCTGTATTTGAGCAGGGTTTTGGATTGTTTACTGCAGCTGAGCCCAACACGACGCAGCCAGCCAAGGACAGAGCTCCACAATATGTTCCCAGGCAGTCAGGGTTTGCTCTTTGACCTGCTCATACAGAATTTATCGCCAATAATGCTCAGTCCAGATAACCAGAGAACCCACAAAAAACGACAGACTCTACTAACCAAGCACAACCAACAACCTGTGAAAATGGCGTGTGAAATTCTGCTGCACAGGTAAAGTCCCGGGGGGCTGGGTGGGAAGCATGAGAGGGAGGATTGACAGCGTGTGTGCATTGTCACATACAGTTTTGAGATGTATTCAATCTGTGGTGTCGAGGGGCTATTTGTGGTGTATGATGGTTTATGATAGATGAATACAGCCCCATGATGTCACTGAGAGGTCATGCCCAGGTAGTTAATGATGTACTTGTTCATCAGAGTGGACTAATTCTATACCTCCACTACTACCCCCACAGGAAGGTTGCAGGTCTGATTTGACAGACACATTTAGTTTTAATACACAGAGATGAGGAAAAGAGGTGTTTAAAAACTGAATGCTCAATCCTGGGAGAGTGTGTGGCGGGGCTTTTCTTGAAGTACCTGCTGAAACAGTGTGATGAATGGCAGCATTTGGCTCCCTGAAGAGCTTAAGAGTCAAAGGCTACCTGTATTTTGGAAGAAGACTGGTCTGACCTACCACTAGGTCAACAATCTACTTTTTTGGGGTGGTCGATCAGCTTTAATATTGCAGATAGATTGTAACTTCCATCAATGTAATTGTCTGCATCACTTCCAATCCCCCATATTATTATTTTTTCTCGCAAATATATATATATATATACATACATACATACATACATACACATACATATACATACATATATATACATACAGTGAGGGGGAAAAAGTATTTGATCCCCTGCTGATTTTGTATGTTTGCCCTCTGACAAAGACATGATCAGTCTATAATTTTAATGGTAGGTTTATTTGAACAGTGAGAGACAGAATAACAACAAAAAAATCCAGAAAAACGCATGTCAAAAATTTTATAAATTGATTTGCATTTAAATTAGGGAAATAAGTATTTGACCCCTCTACAAAACATGACTTAGTACTTGGTGGCAAAACCCTTGTTGGCAATCACAGAGGTCAGATGTTTCTTGTAGTTGGCCACCAGGTTTGCACACATCTCAGGAGGGATTTTGTCCCACTCCTCTTTGCAGATCTTCTCCAAGTCATTAAGGTTTTGAGCCTGACGTTTGGCAACTTGAACCTTCAGCTCCCTCCACAGATTTTCTATGGGATTAAGATCTGGAGACTGGCTAGGCCACTCCAGGACCTTAATGTGCTTCTTCTTGAGCCACTCCTTTGTTGCCTTGGCCGTGTGTTTTGGGTCATTGTCATGCTGGAATACCCATCCACGACCCATTTTCAATGCCCTGGCTGATTTGACGGTACATGGCCACGTCCATCGTCCATTTGATGCGGTGACTATGGTAAAATGCAAATTAATTACTTAAAAATCATACAATGTGATTTTCTGGATTTTTGTTTTAGATTCCGGCTCTCACAGTTGAAGTGTACCTATGATACAAATTACAGACCTCTACATGCTTTGTAAGTGGGAAAACCTGCAAAATCGGCAGTGTATCAAATACTTGTTCTCCCCACTGTATATACTTATTATGGACACAGAATGCTTTACATTAGTTATCTTGTTGTTATTAGTTGTTGTTAGTTGTTATTAGTCCCAACCTTCAGCTCCATTCAACCCCTCCCATCTACAGTTGAAGTCGGAAGTTTACATACACCTTAGCCAAATACATTTAAACTCAGTTTTTCACAATTCCTGACATTTAATCCTAGTAAAAATTCCCTGTTTTAGGTCAGTTAGCATCATCACTTTATTTTAAGAATGTGAAATGTCAGAATAATAGTAGCGAGAATGATTGATTTATTTCAGCTTTTATTTATTTCATCATATTCCCAGTGGGTCAGAAGTTTATATACACTCAATTAGTATTTGGAAGCATTGCCTTTAAATTGTTTAACTTGGGTCAAACGTTTCGGGTAGCCTTCCACAAGCTTCCCACAGAGCTGGTGTGAGTCAGGTTTGTAAGCCTCCTTGCACGCACACGCTTTTTCAGTTCTGCCCACAAATGTTCTATAGGATTGAGGTCAGGGCTCTGTGATGGCCACTCCAATACCTTGACTTTGTTGTCCTTAAGCCATTTTGCCACAACTTTGGAAGTATGCTTGGGGTCATTGTCCATTTGGAAGACCCATTTGCGACCAAGCTTTAACTTCCTGACTGATGTCTTGAGATGTTGCTTCAATATATCCACATAATTGTCCCTTCTCATGATGCCATCTATTTTGTGAAGTGCACCAATCCTTCCTGCAGCAAAGCACCCCCACAGCATGATGCTGCCACCCCCGTGCTTCACGGTTGGGATGGTGTTCTTCGGCTTGCAAGCCTTCCCCTTTTTCCTCCAAACATAACGATGGTCATTATGGCCAAACACTTCTATTTTTGTTTCATCAGACCAGAGGACATTTCTCCAAAAAGTAAGATCTTTGTCCCCATGTGCAGTTGCAAACTGTAGTCTGGCTTTTTTATGGTGGTTTTGGAGCAGTGGCTTCTTCCTTGCTGAGCGGCCTTTCAGGTTATGTCGATATAGGACTCGTTTTACTGTGAATATAGATACTCTTGTACCTGTTTCCTCCAGCATCTTCACAAGGTCCTTTGCTGCTGTTCTGGGATTGATTTGCACTTTTCGCACCAAAGTACGTTAATCTCTAGGAGACAGAATGCGTCTCCTTCCTCAGCGGTATGACGGCTGCGTGGTCCCATGGTGTTTATACTTGCGTACTATTGTTTGTACAGATGAACGTGGTACTTTCAGGCGTTTGGAAATTGCTCCCAAGGATGAACCAGACTTGTGGAGGTCTCCAATTTTTTTTTTCTGAGGTCTTGGCTGATTTCCTTTGATTTTCCCATGATGTCAAGCAAAGATGCACTGAGTTTGAAGGTAGGCCTTGAAATACATCCACAGGTACACCTCCAATTGACTCAAATGATGTCGATTAGCCTATCAGAAGCTTCTAATGCCATGACATCATTTTCTGGAATTTTCCAAGCTGTTTAAAGGCACAGTCAACTTAGTGTAAGTAAACTTCTGACCCACTGGAATTGTGATACAGTGAATTATAAGTGAAATAATCTGTCTGTGAACAATTGTTGGAAAAATTACTTGTGTCATGCACAAAGTAGATGTCCTAACCGATTTGCCAAAACTATAGTTTCTTAACAAGAAATTTGTGGAGTGGTTGAAAAACTAGTGTTAATGACTCCAACCTAAGTGTATGTAAACTTCCGACTTCAACTGTATCTCCTAACACCATCCATATTGGATTTCTATTTACCATATATTTTTCAACTGTACTGTGATGTTTCACAAATGTTCTGAACTCTTCTATTCTCATTGTTTCTACAGATTGTAAATTGAAAATAAACATTTTTGGTAAAAGTATTATTATATTATTGATCGATTGACTACCACTTGGAGCCCTTTTCCCTGTGATCAGGACGTCAGGTCAGCAATCTACTTTGTCAAAGAGCTATGTGGCAGATTATATGGCAGTCCTCCTTACCCAAATCACTTTGGCAAAGCTGGCACGGTTATATCACCTCATTACGTTAGCCGAATGCATGAGGCGCTCCAAGGCTTTCTAAAGCTGGTAAAGCTTTTTGTCTTTGACTCCAAAAACCTTGGCTGGTGTTCTGTCTAGTCACACATGCTGATTTCTCCACAGTCTGGGAAACAGGCCTGATGAGAGGGAGTCTGATCTGATTCAGAACAAGTAGTAGGATGATCCAGAGTGGGAGATGCAGTAACAGATCTCTCTGTGCTGTGCTCTCTGGCCTGTGTCTGGCCACATCCAACAGTGCTCTTTGTTTCCCAAGCAGAGAGAGAAGGTTCTACTTACAGAACAACGCTGACTGCAGAATAAGGACTACCTTGGGAGTCAGTGAGATGGAATGGTGCTGGTTATGTCATCTGAACTCAGTAGACCAGTATTGAACTCTACTCTCTCTTTCTCTCTTGAGCCATACTGGCTGCGTCGCTGGCCAAAGTCCAAACGAAGGCATCAATGTCTAGGTGTGCTGGAAGTTTTACTTAACACTTTTCACGGGGCCTGGAGTAGTTGCATGTATGTTTAACTTAACTGTCAGAAGGGGAGGTGTGGTGGTGGGCGGCTGGGTGTCTTGCCTGTGTAGTCTCTGACAGCCTGTGGCTTCAGTGTTTGATGCCTCTTACTGCACAGTCAGTGCGGAATCCGAGTGCTGCTTTCTTCTCAGTAAACAAGAGGGGAGAGGGAGGGAGGAGAGGAGGTTAATAATTAAGGTGTTATTGGAGATATTTGAGCAGCTGGGCAGAGACTGAGGTGAGAACCAAAGGGATATATATTTAACACTAGAGAGAGAGAGCACTCTGAATCCTATTGGCATATGGAGGTCCTGTTGGCTATGAAAAGTGATACTGGAGATGGAGATGAACCTCTCTAATATTCTGTGGTGAGTCAGAGTCTCTACTGTCAGTGGTTTCACAGCTCCAGCCTAAGGCCAGTAGGATAGGCTAGGACAGGGCAGGATAGGATAGGACAGGGCAGGATAGGATAGGCTAGGATAGGGCAGGCTAAGATAGGATGGGGCAGGATAGGATAGGATAGGATGGGATAGGATAGGATAGGATGGGGCAGGATAGGATAGGATGGGATAGGCTAGGCTAGGATGGGGCAGGATAGGATAAGCTAGGATGGGACAGGACAGGACAGGGCAGGCTAGGATAGGATGGGGCAGGCTAGGATAGGATAGGCTAGGATGGGGCAGGCTAGGATACGATAGGCTAGGATGGGGCAGGATAGGATAAGCTAGGATGGGACAGGATAGGGCAGGCTAGGATAGGATGGGGCAGGATAGGATAGGCTAGGATAGGGCAGGACAGGACAGGGCAGGCTAGGATAGGATGGGGCAGGATAGGATAGGATGGGACAGGATAGGATAGGATGGGGCAGGATAGGATAGGATGGGGCAGGATAGGATAGGATGGGGCAGGATAGGATAGGATGGGGCAGGATAGGATGGGGCTTGGCAGGCTGTCTCTAGGCAGCTAGGCCACCTCCCATGTGTTAGCTGGTCAATAGATAGAATGGTTCTTACTATACACTGATGGATGGAGCTATTGACAGGTACAGTAACACCATTCTACTGTTAACCTTTGTGCCTGTTTGTTTGTTTGATTGGATTGCTTGAGGAGGTGACCCAGCCTGTCAATATCAACCTTTAGTGCCCCTTTAGTTGCCCTCCAAACGGAAACTCTGGCTAAACCCGACACGGGCGCTAACAGTGGCGGGATAACCAGCAGGGTCAGGGTGTTATGTAAGCACAGATTCCTGGCATGCAACACTTTGTTTATGAGCCGGGAGGGCGCATACTGCTGAATCTGCCTGATGAGCAGGGAGGCAGGCGGCGTCCCACATCAGTGGAAGGGACCCTGTATTTGTGTGGCAGCAGGAAGGGCTTACTATGTACAGTAAAAGGCCTCTGCCTGCCCGCCTGTCCTGTGTGCCTGCCCTCTGCCCACCCTTGGTGGCTCCTGGGAGTGGTGATTGAGAGGAGTGAAATGAATGACATAAGGAAAGGACATGCATGTGTGCGTGCTCTCATGAAGTGCTCTCATGCAGTGCTCTCATGCAGTGCTCTCCAGAGGTGTGATAACTGTTGATACCTGGTCCTCTGGATGTACTTCCCTCTCTAGGCTGAGTTGTTTTCATGACGTGCCCAGATTAGGAAATACCTGTTGGGTTACTTATATTTACATTTTATTCATTTAGCAGACGCTCCACTGCACTGAGTTTCCACTGGAGCTCACACACACACACAGGGCTGGCACAATACCGTATAAACGTGTAACCGACGGTTATGGATGAAGACCGTCATGAAAACAAATGTAATACAGTGAGCCAAATGTTTTGTTGTGTCTTGGAGCTCTCAACTTGATTGGAGTCCACCTGTGGTAAATTCAATTGATTGGACATGATTTGGAAAGGCACACAACTGTCTATATAAGGTCCCACAGTTGACAGTGCATGTCAGAGCAAAAACCAAGCCATGAGGTCGAAGGAATTGTCCATAGAGCTCCGAGACAGGATTGTGTCGAGGCACAGATCTGGGGAAGGGTACCAAAACATTTCTGCAGCATTTTTGGTCCCCAAGAACACAGTGACCTCCATCATTCTTAAATGGAAAAAGTTTGGGGCCACCAAGACTTTTCCTAGAACTGGCCGCCCGGCCAAACTGAGCAATTGGGGGAGAAGGGCATTGGTCAGGGAGGTGACCAAGAACCCGATGGTCACTCTGACAGAGCTCCAGAGTTCCTCTGTGGAGATGGGAGAACCTTCCAGAAGGACAACCATCTCTGCAGCACTCCACCAATCAGGCCTTTATGGTAGAGTGCCCAGACGGAGGCTACTCCTCAGTAAAAGGCACGTGACAGCCCGCTTGGAGTTTGCCAAAAGGCACCTAAAGGACTCTCGGACTGTGAGAAACAAGATTCTCTAGTCTGGTGAAACCAAGATTGAACTCTTGGCCTGAATGCCAAGTGTCACGTCTGGAGGAAACATGGCACCATCCGTACAGTGAAACATGGTGGTGGTAGCATCATGCTGTGAGATGTTTTTTCTGGGGCAGGGACGTAGAGACTTGTCAGGATCGAGGGAAAGCTGAACGGAGAAAAGTACAGAGATCCTTGATGAAAACCTGCTCCAGTGCACTCAGGACCTTAGACTGGGGCGACGGTTCACCTTCCAACAGAACAACGACCCTAAGCACACAGCCAAGACAACGCAGGAGTGGCTTTGGGACAAGTCTCTGAATGTCCTTGAGTGGCCCAGCCAGAGCCCGGACTTGAACCCGATCGAACATCTCTGGAGAGACCTGAAAAAAGCTGTGCAGCGATGCTCCACATCCTACCTGACAGAGCTTGAGAGGATCTGCAGAGAAGAATGGGAGAAACTCTCCAAGTACAGGTGTGCCAAGCTTGTAGCGTCATACCCAAGAAGACTCGAGGCTGTAATCACTGCCAAAGGTGCTTCAACAAGGTACTGAGTAAAGGGTCTGAATACTTATGTAAATGTTATATATATTTTTTTTGTTTTTTACTAACATTTCTAAAAACCTGTTTTTGCTTTGTCATTATGGGGTATTGTGTGTAGATTGATTGAGGGGGGGGGGAACTATTTCATCAATTTTAGAATAAGGCTGTAACGTAACAAAATGTGGAAAAAGTCAAGGGGTCTGAATACTTTCCGAATGCACTGTACATGCATATCTATTGGCTATCCTGGAGAGCTCAATCAATGATGTACATACATATCTATTGGGCTCAACATACCACACATTGGTGACCAGGTCTCTACACAGTCTTGTGATTGGGCTCTTGCCAGGGGCTGCTTTGGCTTGACCAACCACTTGTCTCCTCATAGATGGCTATGCTAAAGCTAACCCTTTATCCCTGTATTCACACTTCTGAAGCCAGGAATAAAGCAGAGTTCAGTACAGCTTAATGAGCAGGGAGTTTGGTGCTTAGTTCAGATAGTGCTGCATTATATATCACAGGACTTTTCCCTGGTTGACTTTAATAAACCTGCCAAAGAGCAGGAAATGTGTCGCAGAGCGTTTCAACTCAGCTGCTAATGCTCCTGATTAGATGGATTCAGAGGGTTAGTACTGTGGCAACAGAAGTTAATAATTTGGGCTTGTGTTGTTTCTGCAGCATTATAAAGAGGACCATCCGTGCAACGGTGGGACAGCACTTCTTTTACCTCAAGAGCTCCATCGACCATGAGATCATCTATGAGAGCCAAGGGTGAGCAGTGTACACACACACACACACACACTTACATGTACTCACAAAACATTGCACTATTTCGACACGTACAGAACGACATGTATCCAAACATGCCCACTTATAGCCAGTCACTCTAACACGCATTCCCCTGTCACACTGTTCACCCATACTGTAGATTCTGAACAGTTACCACAGCTGACAGCCAGCAATGCTGATTGTTGCTCCATGAGGGTTTATTGTGGCTAATGATTTGTTTGGTCCCCACAGGGTGGGCCCCAGTGAGAGGCCAGTGGCAGGGCCGGGGCCATGCGAGGGCCATGTAGAAGAGGGCCTGTGTGAGAGTGAGGAGGGCCCAACAAGCAGTCCCCTGTCAGCCCCAGAGACAGAACAGCACTCAGAGCACAGCCCTGAGGACCAACAGGTCAGTCATACTGTAGAGTCACACACACCGCAGACACACCGCAGACAAACAACTCCACATGCTCTGGCCGTCAGCAAAATATTTAATGTTTACCGAGCCCTGTCGCTATCGATTCATTACAAGGTTGATGCTTGTTGCTATCAGCATGGCCTTTTGTGTGGCCCATAACAAAGATGTCATTCTCCTAGGAGGGCCGGGGTGCTGGGAGACGAGGAGGTTTGTCAGATACATACACTGTTCTGTTCTCCCCGAGCACAGCCAGTCCTGCCTGGCAATCACCATCACGCACTCTAGATAACTGCCAATTCAATTTAGATATCCTACACAGAATCAGATTTAGCCTATATAGCATAAGATGATGGCATGTCATGGATTTGGGGGGAGACATCTGAAGAAATCTTTGTAGGTGACTAGTGTCTTCTGACATGGCAGATCATTGGTCCATCAGTGTTCCTGGGCACCATTTTAACTCTCCTGGCTAGTGGCCTTGGATAGAGGCTGGGTGAACCCAAGATAAAATGGCAGCTAGTTTCTGCTGACGTCTGCCCAACTTCTCCCTCTTTCCTCCACCACCACAGAGCTGGCTGCTGGCTGGGCTCCACAGCTCCTCAGCCCAGAGGTGGGACCCTCTCCATGAATTGGGTCACCCTCTTTAAATAGTCTGCCTGCACCCAAAGAATAACCGCAACACCTGTTCAGACCACAGACAATCCTCCCCTCTCCATACATGTATACATACAGGGCCATCTTCACCCACTTACTAGAAAGGAAAGGAGGCCACCTTCCAGGAATTCAAGCTATAACATCTCATCAATATAACCTCACAGTTTGCTGTTAATGGTGCCTCCATTTGACAGAGAGCCTACATGTTGGGCTGTGCTTAAGGGTACTAATTGGCAAGTGGCTACTCTTCAATGTGTTGTGTGTGTAAGAAATTAGGGCAGTCTAATACTTGAGATGTTGTTTCTATGTTTTCTCCCAGGAGGTCCAGGATTGTGACTCTCACAACGCCACCCTGGAAGAGAGTTCTGGAATAGACCTGGACGCCGCCGAGGCTCTCATAGACGCAGAGAACAATATCAACACGGCCAGGTTGGCTTTGAAGCATTTCATTGTTTTGTTAAAATCCACAATTACCTCAACGGCTTAAAACGCCAAGGCTTTGCTGTCTACTTTACTTCCTGCCTTCCCAGAGAAGGCTGATAGCTGGTATTCAATCAAACAAGTTGTATGCTAATCTGGACTTGGGGGCTTTGTGTGAGTGTTTTGTTTTAGTTATTACATAGAACACAAACAGCCCTAACGTGGTTTGGGAAAGACTGATGTGATGTGAGCCATCTTCGGTGACTAGATTGGAGGGAGGGAGGCATTCTTCTGTAAATAGCCCGAGACATGAGACTGTCATGTTGTCTGTCTGGTGCTGTGGAGTGGAGGACACTTGACACATCATGTCGGCGTCATCCTCCCTCCGCTCCTCATTGGGCTCAACATAAAGCAAGCATACACACACGCCTGTCCATGACTGTTGTCGTCAGTTATAGTCAGCTGATCAACGGTCACTATAATACATTGTGCATAACGGTGAAAATAGATTAAAACATTAAAAAAACATTAAAATCTCCAATGAGGTCAACCATCATACATGCCTCTGTAGTTCAAATGGACCATTATTCACGTGTCTCTCTCTCTTGTTGCAGGCGAGAAAACCAAGCCTGTGGGAAGATGGACCAGGCTGATCTCATCACCTGTGTAAGTGTCTGTGACAATGCCTTCTTCAGGACTAGGGTCTACTGTACGCTGTTTAACCCTCTCTCTCCATCCAGGACTCTGATGTGTGTGAGTGTGACCAGAATGCCAACACAGACGCCAAGGGATACCCCTCTCACCCTGCCAGCTGCCCCAGCTCCCACCAACCCCACCGCATCTTCCCCCACAGTCAGTGGGAAGGTAACCTTCTCTCCATGGTTGTTTTGTGCTTAATACACAATGTTCCCAAGGGGACAGTTAGGATAGTGATGGGGTGAAGTTAGTGGAGACTAACCAAATTCATTTCCAAGTAAAATGGATGCAAATGATTAATTAATTATGGGTTGTGCTTGCTAGCTAGGTATGAAAGTGCCTTAGAAAGTATCTTAGAATGCTTGCTCAAGCTGGTTGCCTGAAACCTCAGCTCACGGCGGTGTTCTCTGCTATCTCTCTCCCCTCTCCCTCCTCCCTACTCCATCAGCACCATCCCCAAACCATCTCCCCCTCATAGACTTCACATGTATGCACCTGCAGGGGAGAGGCCATGGTAAGTAGGAGCTCTCCATCCATCCATCCTTCCTCCACTTCATCCCTCATCATCCCTCTCTTTACTAATCCAGACCTTGTTGGACCGGGTCCCTGTCAGTGAGACTAATCCAGACCTTGTTGGACCGGGTCCCTGTCAGTGAGACTAATCCAGAGATCTTTGTCCTTCCACACTCGCTCTCTTGCTCTCTCTCTCTCTATATATTTGTCTCTCTGTGTCTCTCTCTGTCTCCTCTCTCTCTCTCCCTCTGTCTCTATCTCTCGCTGTCTCTCTCAATTGAATTCAATTCAAGGGGCTTTATTGGCATGGGAAACATATGTTTACATTGCCAAAGCAAGTGAAATGGATAAACAAAAGTGAAATAAACAATAAAAAGTTAACAGTAAACATTACACTCACACAAGTTGCTGCTGTGATGGCACACTGTGGTATTTCACCAAATAGATATGGGAGTTTATCAAAATTGGATTTGTTTTCGAATTCTTTGTGGGTCTTTGTAATCTGAGGGAAATATGTGTCTCTAATATGGTCACACATTTGGCAGGAGGTTAGGAAGTGCAGCTCAGTTTCTACCTCATTTTGTGGGCAGTGTGCACATAGCCTGTCTTCTCTTGAGAGCCAGGTCTGCCTACGGCGACCTTCCTCAATAGCAAGGCTATGCTCACTGAGTCTGTACATAGTCAACGCTTTCCTTAATTTTGGGTCAGTCACAGTGTTCAGGTATTCTGCCACGGTGTACTCTGTTTAGGGCCAAATAGCATTCTAGTTTGCACTGTTTTTTCGTTAATTCTTTCCAATTCTCTTTATGTTTTCTCATGATTTGGTTGGATCTAATTGTGTTGCTGTCCTGGGGCTCTGTGTGGTCTGTTTGTGTTTGTGAACAGAGCCCCAGGACCAGCTTGCTTAGGGGACTCTTCTCCAGGTTAATCTCTCTGTAGCTGATGGCTTTGTTATGGAAGGTTTGGGAATCGCTTCCTTTTAGGTGGTTGTAGAATTTAACGGCTCTTTTCTGGATTTTGATAATTAGCGGGTATTGGCCTAATTCTGCTCTGCATGCAGAGTCTCAATTTGGTGTTTGTCCCATTTAGTTAATTCTTGGTTGGTGAGCGGACCCCAGACCTCACAACCATAAAGGGCAATGGGTTCTATAACTGATTCAAGTATTTTTAACCAGATCCTAATTGGTATGTCAAATTTTATGTTCCTTTTGATGGCATAGAAGGCCCTTCTTGCCTTGTCTCTCAGATCATTCACAGCTTTGTGGAAGTTACCTGTGGCGCTGATGTTTAGTCTGAGGTATAGGTTTTTGTGTGCTCTAGGGCAACGGTGTCTAGATGGAATTCATATTTGTGGTCTTGGCAACTGGACCTTTTTTGGAACACCATTATTTTTGTCTTACTGAGATTTACTGTCAGGGCCCAGGTCTGACAGAATCTGTGCAGAAGATCTAGGTGCTGCTGTAGGCCCTCCTTCTCAAATCAACTCAAATCAAATCAAATTGTATTGGCCACATGTGCCGCATACAACAGGTGCAGACATTACAGTGAAATGCTTACTTACAGCCCTTAACCAACAGTGCATTTATTTTAAATAAAAAAGTAGAACAAAACAACAAAATAGTGTTGAGAAAAATAGAGCAGAAGTAAAATACAATAACAGTAGGGAGGCTATATATACAGGGGGGTACCGGTGCAGAGTCAATGTGCGGGGGCACTGGCTAGTTGAGGTAGTTGAAGTAATATGTACATGTGGGTAGAGTTAAAGTGACTATGCATAAATAATTAACAGAGTAGCAGCAGCGTAAAAAGATGGGGTGGGGGGGGCAGTGCAAATAGTCCAGGTAGCCATGATTAGCTCTTCAGGAGTCTTATGGCTTGGGGGTAGAAGCTGTTGAGAAGTCTTTTGGACCTAGACTTGGCACTCCGGTACCGCTTGCCGTGCGGTAGCAGAGAGAACAGTCTATGACTAGGGTGGCTGGAGTCTTTGACAATTTTGAGGGCCTTCCTCTGACACCGCCTGGTATAGAGGTCCTGGATGGCAGGAATGCCCCAGTGATGTACTGGGCCGTACGCACTACCCTCTGTAGTGCCTTGCGGTCGGAGGCCAAGCAGTTGCCATACCAGGCGGTGATGCAACCAGTCAGGATGCTCTCGATGGTGCAGCTGTAGAATTTTTTGACGATCTGAGGACCCAAGCCAAATCTTTTCAGTCTCCTGAGGGGGAATAGGCTTCACGACTGTCTTGGTGTGTTTGGACCATGATAGTTCGTTGGTGATGTGGACACCAAGGAACTTGAAGCACTCAACCTGTTCCACTACAGCCCCGTCGATGAGAATGGGGGCGTGCGCAGTCCTCTTTTTTTTTTTCCTGTAGTCCACAATCATCTCCTTAGTCTTGGTCACATTGAGGGAGAGGTTGTTATCCTGGCACCACACGGCCAGGTCTCTGACCTCCTCCCTATAGGCTGTCTCATCGTTGTCGGTGATCAGGCCTACCACTGTTGTGTCGTCGGCAAACTTAATGATGGTGTTGGAGTCGTGCCTGGCCATGCAGTCATGGGTGAACAGGGAGTACAGGAGGGGACTGAGCACGCACCCCTGAGGGGCCCCCGTGTTGAGGATCAGTGTGGCAGATGTGTTGTTACCTACCCTTACCACCTGGGGGTGGCCCGTTAGGAAGTCCAGGATCCAGTTGCAGAGGGAGGTGTTTAGTCCCAGGATCCTTAGCTTAGTGATGAGCTTTGAGGGCACTATGGTGTTGAATGCTGAGCTGTAGTCAATGAATAGCATTCTCACGTAGGTGTTCTTCTTGTCCAGGTGGGAAAGGGCAGTGTGGAGTGTAATAGAGATTGCATCATCTGTGGATCTGTTGTGGCGGTATGCAAATTGGAGTGGGTCTAGGGTTTCTGGGATAGCCTTTCAAAGCACTTCATGGCTATAGACGTCAGTGCTATGGTTCGGTAGTCATTTAGGCAGGTTATCTTAGAGTCCTTGGGCACGGGGACTATGGTGGTCTGCTTGAAACATGTTGGTATTACAGACTCAGTCAGGGACATGTTGAAAATGTAAGTGAAGACACTTGCCAGTTGGTCAGCACATGCTCGGAGTACACGTCCTGGTAATCCGTCTGGCCCTGCGGCCTTGTGAATGTTGACCTGCTTAAAAGTCTTACTCACATCGGCTATGGAGAGCGTGATCACATAGTCATCCGGAACAGCTAGTGCTCTCATGCATGCTTCAGTGTTGCTTGCCTCGAAGCGAGCATAGAAGTGGTTTAGCTCGTCTGGAAGTCTTGTGTCACTGAGCAGCTCGCGGCTGTGCTTCCCTTTGTAGTCTGTAATAGTTTTCAAGCCCTGCCACATCCGACGAGCGTCAGAGCCGGTGTAGTACGATTCAATCTTAGTCCTGTATTGACTCTTTGCCTGTTTGATGGTTCGTCGGAGGGCATAGCGGGATTTCTTATAAGCGTCCGGGTTAGAGTCCCGCTCCTTGAAAGCGGCAGCTCTACCCTTTAGCTCAGTGCGGATGTTTCCTGTAATCCATGGCTTCTGGTTGGGGTATGTACGTACGGTCACTGTGGGGACGACATCATCGATGCACTTATTGATGAAGCCAGTGACTGATGTGGTGTACTCCTCAATGCTGTCTGAAGAATTCCGGAACATGTTCCAGTCTGTGCTAGCAAAACAGTCCTGTAGCTTAGCATCTGCGTCATCTGACCACTTTTTTTATTAACCGAGTCACTGGTGCTTCCTTCTTTAGTTTTTGCTTATACTCAGGAGGATAGAGTTATGGGCAGATTTGCCAAATGGAGGGTGAGGGAGAGCTTTGTATGCGTCTCTGTGTGTGGAGTAAAGGTGGTCTAGAGTTTTTTTTTTTTCCTCTGGTTGCACATTTAACATGCTGGTAGAAATTAGGTAGAACGGATTTAAGTTTCCCTGCATTAAAGTCCCCGGCCACTAGGAGCGCTGCCTCTGGATGAGCGTTTTCCTGTTGACTTATGGCCTTATACAGCTCATTCAGTGCAATCTTAATGGCAGCATTGGTTTGTGGTGGTAAATAGACAGCTATGAAAAATATAGATGAAAACTCTCTTGGTAAATAGTGTGGTCTACAGCTTATCATAAGATACTCTACCTCAGGCGAGCAAAACCTCGAGACTTCCTTAGTATTTGATTTTGTGCACCAGCTGTTGTTTACAAATATACACAGACCGCCACCCCTTGTCTTACCGGAGTCAGCCTTTCTATCCTGCCGATGTAGCGTATAGCCCGCTAGCTGTATGTTGTCCATGTCGTCGTTCAGCCCCGACTCGGTGAAACATAAGATATTACAGTTTTTAATGTCCCGTTGGTAGGATAACCGTAATCTTAGGTCATCCAATTTATTCCCAAATGATTGAAGATTGGCTAATAGGATTGATGGGAGCGGCAGTTTACTCGCTTGCCGCCGGATCCTTACAAGGCACCCCGACCTACGTCCACGATATCTCCGTCTCTTCCTCATGTGAATGACGGGGATTTGGGCCTTGTCGGGTGTCTGTAGGATATCCTTCGCTGCCGCCTCGTTGAAGAAAACATATTTGTCCAATACGAGGTGAGTAATCGCTGTCCTGATATCCAGAAGCTCTTTTTGGTTATAAGAGACGATGGCAGAAACATTATGTACAAAATAAATTACAAATAACGCGGAAAAACATACATAATAGTACAATCTGTAAAACGGCAGCCATCTTCTCCGGCGCCATTATACTTGGTTGGGGACAGAAGCACCAGATCATCAGCAAACAGTAGACATTTGACTTCAGATTCTAGTAGGGTGAGGCCGGGTGCTGCTGTCTGTTCTAGTGCCCTCGCCAATTCGTTGATATATATGTTGAAGAGGGTGGGGCTTAAGCTGCATCCCTGTCTCACCCCATGGCCCTCATTTTAACCGTGCACCGTTGTTTGTGTACATGAATTTTATAACGTCGTATGTTTTTCCCCCAAAACCACTTTCCATCAATTTGTATAGCAGACCCTCATGCCAAATTGAGTCAAAAGCTTTTTTGAAGTCAAGAAAGCATGAGAAGACTTTGCCTTTGTTCTGTTTGTTTGTCAATTAGGGTGTGCAGGGTAGTGTGAATACGTGGTCTGTCGTACAGTAATTTGGTAAAAAGCCAATTTGACATTTGCTCAGTACATTGTTTTCACTGAGGGAATGTACAAGTCTGCTGTTAATGATAATGAATTTTCCCAAGGTTGCTGTTGACGCATATCACACGGTAGTTATTGGGGTCAAATTTGTCTCCACTTTTGTGGATTAGGGTTATCGGTCCTTGGTTCCAAATATTGGGGAAAATGCCAGAGCTGAGGATGATGTTAAAGAGTTTAAGTATAGCCAATTGGAATTTGTGGTCTGTATATTTTATCATTTCATGTAGGATACCATCAACACCACAGGCCTTTTTGGGTTGGAGGGTTTGTATTTTGTCCTGTAGTTCATTCAATGTAATTGGAGAATCCAGTGGGTTCTGGTAGTCTTTAATAGCTGATTCTACGATTTGTAATTGATCACGTATATGTTTTTGCTGTTTATTCTTTGTTATAGAGCCAAAAAGATTGGAGAAGTGGTTTATCCACACATCTCCATTTTAGAACTCTTTGTGTTTGTTTAGTGTTTTCCAATTTTCCCAGAAGTGGTTAGAGTCTATGGACTCTTCAATTACATTGAGCTGATTTCTGACGTGCTGTTCCTTATTTTTCCGTAGTGTATATCTGTAGACTCAGGTTTTCTGGGTCTCTATATTTTTGGCGGGATAGGTTTCTCAATTTCTTTCTTAGGTTTTTGCATTCTTCATCAAACCATTTGTCATTGTTGTTAATTTTCTTAGGTTGTCTGCTTGAAATGTTTAGATTTGATAGGGAAGCTGAAAGGTCAAATATACTGTTTAGGCTTTCTACTGCCAAGTTTACACCTTCACTATTACAGTGAAATGTTTTGTCCATGAAGTTGTCTAAATGGGATTGAATGTTTTGTTGCCAAATTGTTTTTTGGTAGGTTTCCACGCTACTTTCCTTCCATCTATAGCATTTCTTATTATTGTGCAGTTCCTTTGGCTTTGATGCCTCATGATTGAGTACTGCTCTGTTCAGGTAGACTGTGATTTTGCTGTGGTCTGATAGGGGTGTTAGTGGGCTGACTGTGAACGCTCTGAGAGACTCTGGGTTGAGGTCAGTGATGAAGTAATCTACAGTACTACTGCCAAGGGATGAGCTGTAGTTGTACCTACCATAGGAGTCTCCTCGAAGCCTACCATTGACTATATACATACCCAGCGTGCGACAGAGCTGCAGGAGTTGTGACCCATTTTTGTTGGTTGTTTTGTCATAGTTGTGTCTAGGGGGGCATATTTGGGAGGGAATACTGTCACCTCCAGGTAGGTGTTTGTCCCCCTGTGTACTGAGAGTTCAGGTTCTTGTCCAGTTCTGGCTTTTAGGTCAACACAGACTAGTACATGTCCCTGGGCCTGGAAATGGTTGATCTCGCCCTCTAGGATGGCGAAGCTGTCATTGTTAAAGTATGGGGATTCTATTGGGGTGATATACAGTGGGGAGAACAAGTATTTGATACACTACCGATTTTGCAGGTTTTCCTACTTACAAAGCGTGTAGAGATCTGTAATTTTTTATCATAGGTACACTTCAACTGTGAGAGACGGAATCTAAAACAAAAATCCAGAAAATCACATTGTATGATTTTTAAGTAATTCATTTGCATTTTATTGCATGACATAATTATTTGATCACCTACCAACCAGTAAGAATTCCGGCTCTCACAGACCTGTTAGTTTTTCTTTAAGAAGCCCTCCTTTTCTCCACTCATTACCTGTATTAACTGCACCTGTTTGAACTCGTTACCTGTATAAAAGACACCTGTCCACACACTCAATCAAACAGACTCCAACCTCTCCACAATGGCCAAGACCAGAGAGCTGTGTAAGGACATCAGGGATAAAATTGTAGACCTGCACAAGGCTGGGATGGGCTACAGGACAATAGGCAAGCAGCTTGGTGAGAAGGCAACAACTGTTGGCGCAATTATTAGAAAATGGAAGAAGTTCAAGATGACGGTCAATCACCCTCGGTCTGGGGCTCCATGCAAGATCTCACCTCGTGGGGCATCAATGATCATGAGGAAGGTGAGGATCAGCCCAGAACTACACGGCAGGACCTGGTCAATGACCTGAAGAGAGCTGGGACCACAGTCTCAAAGAAAACCATTAGTAACACACTACGCCGTCATGGATTAAAATCCTGCAGCGCATGCAAGGTCCCCCTGCTCAAGCCAGCGCATGTCCAGGCCTGTCTGAAGTTTGCCAATGACCATCTGGATGATCCAGAGGAGGAATGGGAGACGGTCATGTGGTCTGATGACACAAAAATAGAGCTTTTTGGTCTAAACTCCACTCGCCGTGTTTGGAGAAAGAAGAAGGATAAGTACAACCCCAAGAACACCATCCCAACCGTGAAGCATGATTGGAAACATCATTCTTTGGGGATGCTTTTCTGCAAAGGGGACAGGACGACTGCACCGTATTGAGGGGAGGATGGATGGGGCCATGTATCGCGAGATCTTGGCCAACAACCTCCTTCCCTCAGTAAGAGCATTGAAGATGGGTCGTGGCTGGGTCTTCCAGCATGACAACGACCCAAAACACACAGCCAGGGCAACTAAGGAGTGGCTCCGTAAGAAGCATCTCAAGGTCCTGGAGTGGCCTAGCCAGTCTCCAGACCTGAACCCAATAGAAAATCTTTGGAGGGGAGCTGAAAGTCCGTATTGCCCAGCGACAGCGCCCGAAACCTGAAGGATCTGGAGAAGGTCTGTATGGAGGAGTGGGCCAAAATCCCTGCTGCAGTGTGTGCAAACCTGGTCAAGACCTACAGGAAACGTATGATCTCTGTAATTGCAAACAAAGATTTCTGTACCAAATATTAAGTTCTGCTTTTCTGATGTATCAAATACTTATGTCATGCAATAAAATGCAAATGAATTACTTAAAAATCATACAATGTGATTTTCTGGATTTTTGTTTTAGATTCCGTCTCTCACAGTTGAAGTGTACCTATGATAAAAATTACAAACCGCTACATGCTTTGTAAGTAGGAAAACCTGCAAAATCGACAGTGTATCAAATACTTGTTCTCCCCACTGTAGGTAGCACACATGAGGACATTTTTCTATGTTGAGATCATTTCCTTATTAATTTCTAGCCAGATGTAAAATTTTCCTGTTTTGACTAATTTAATAGAGTGGGTTAGGTCAGCTCTATACCAAATTAGCATACCCCCTGAGTCTCTTCCCTGTTTCACACCTGGTAGTTTGGTGGATGGGACTACCAGCTCTCTGTAACCTAGAGGGCAACCAGTGGGTCCGTCTCCTCTATACCATGTTTCTTGTAGGATGACAATGTCTGTATTTCCAATTTCTTTGATGAAGTCTGGGTTTCTGCTCTTTAGGCCAAAGGCAGATGACCTCAGACCTTGTATATTCCAGGATGAGATAGTAAAAGCTTTGTGTTCCATAGTGTCTAGTGTTGTTTTCGTGTGGTTTAGGCCCGGACCATTACAGTAGGTGTGAGCGAAGCATGTTGACCATCTGATACATACCTCTTAGGTCGCAGGATGGGGCTTGGGGGGGTGCATTAGTGGGGGTTGGGCCTGTTGCTCTGCTCACGGCCTGGGCATATGTGCAGCTGTCATGTTGAGGTCCTTGCTGCAGGGGCGGGGGGCATGGGGGGGTGCAGAAGGGGCATAGGTCTGATCTGGGGGGACCAAAATAGGGTGTGGCCAGGGTTTGTTTGGGGTGGTCTCTGCTGGTTGGGGTGTGGCTGGTGAAGCTGTGGTCTGGGTATAGGTCCTCTTGTCGTGGGTTCTCTCGGGAGGGGGTCTTGCGAGTCTGGGAGGGTGTCTCGCTTGTCTGGGCGGAGTGTCCGTTGCTCTGTTGCTGCTGTGTGAGGTGCTGGGGCTGCGGTTGAGGGTGACGTCCTTCAGGGTCCTGGCAAAAGTTTGGATTGCTGCCTTGTAGAGGTGGACCTGGTCGTAAAGGCTGTTCAAGTCCAGGGTGGAGTGGTGGGCCAGGTAGACATTAGGTTTTGAGGCATAGTCCTGGGAAATGCTTGCGTTCACCCGTTGTATGGTGGCAAGGTGAATGTATTTTCGTGGTAGCAGGGTGGAGATAACCACTTGTGCGTTGGGAAAAGTGGAAGAAGCTTTTTCAATCACTCCCTTGAGTGCTGTGGCCACCTTTTCCTGCTGGGCCCTCAGGTCGTTGGTGCCAGTGTGAATTATGATGTGGCTGGGGGACCCTAGTCTGGCCTCTGACAGCAGCTCCAGGGCATGCCTAGTGTTTGGGTGCCAGAGTTTAGCCACTTTGTGTTTGGGAAAAAGTTTATTCTCTTGAATGTATTTGCTATTTGAGTCAATGAGGAGCACAATTTCTGGCTTTTGTGTGTCCTCAGTGGATGTGTGGGGGTTGTCAGGAGGGCTATCGGGGGAGCTGACAGGGGGGCTGTTGGGTTGGTGGGTCCTGTGTTTACATTTACATTTTAATCATTTAGCAGAGTTGTCTGTCCCATTGAGGTTGTGGTCCGGGTCTGAGGTGGGCTGTTCTGCTGGCTTCTCTGGGGGAGTGTCCTGCGCTCTGTCACACCTCAGCTTTCTCACCTCCTCCTTCACTGCTGTTAGCTGTGCCATGTGTTTCTCTCCCTCCTCCTTCACTGCTGTTAGCTGTGCCATGTGTTCCTCTCCCTCCTCCTTCACTGCTGTTAGCTATGCCATGTGTTTCTCTCCCTCCTCCTTCACTGCTGTTAGCTGTGCATTTAGCTGTCTCTTCTGGGCGACTGTACATACAGTGCATTCGGAAAGTATTCAGACCCCTTGACTTTTTCCACATTTTGTTACGTTACAGCCTTATTCTTAAATTGATTACATTGTTTTTTTCCCCCTCAACAATCTACACACAATACCCCATAATGACAAAGCACAAACAGGTTTTTAGAAATGTTTGCAAATGTATTAAAAATAAAAAACTGAAATATCACATTTACATTCAGTACCAGTCAAAAGGGTTCAAGGGTTTTTCTTTATTTTTTACAATTTTTTACATTGTAGAATAGTAGTGAAGACATCAAAAATATGAAATAACAAATATGGAATCATGTAGTAACCAAGAAAGTGTTTTATATTTTGAGATTCTTCAAGTAGCCACCCTTTGCCTTGATGACAGCTTTGCACACTCAAGGCATTCTCTCTACCAGCTTCACCTGGAATGCTTTTCCAACAGTCTTGAAGGAGTTCCCACATATGCTGAGCACTTGTTGGCTGCTTTTCCTTCACTCTGCGGTGGTCACACCAGATACTGACTGGTTTTCTGATCCACGCCCATACCTTTTTTTTAAGGTATCTGTGATCAACAGATGCATATCTGCTTTCCCATTCATGTGAAGTCCATAGATTAGGGCCTAATGCATTTATTTAAATTGACTGATTTCCTTATATGAACTGTAACTCAGTTGCGTTTATATTTTTGTTCAGTATTTATTTCAGGCCACAAGAAGTGAAATTGAGCAAACAATACCAAGATGGAAAAATCAACTGAGAGGTCTAAAGAAAGTTGAGGCTACAGCTGAGGAAAGAACCATGTGTAGACTAGTTGGCCTAGGCCTATTTCCATATTATTCTAGCAATGTGCAACCTACCTTCAACACATAGTAGCCTAGGCTAATAAGCGAGGAAGATGAGGCAAAAATGGCAATCTGCAGCCCATGATGATTTACAACCCATCACAAGACGCACAGCCAGCGAGGCTCGTTGACTGTGTCACTCGCTCCATCTGCGAGCTTCGGCACACACAGACATGCCCAAACATCCGAGACTACTACACATGTCTTTAGTGCCACAGCTCTACCAGAGAGGAATAGGCTCCAAATATATTTAGTCAATAGTTCAGATGGCCCTTCGCCCTTCAGCAACCAAAGGAAAGGAGGGGTGCTCAACAACAATGACAGAAATCATGAAAATGGCTTACCAAGAAAAACTTCCTAAAGGACTAATTCGAGGCAGAAAGGAGTTGGAGCACTCAACAAAAATGGCAGTGATTTATTTTAGCTCACTTTAATACATTGTACAGGAGGAGAACAGGATGTGTCTGTGTGTTGGTGTCCTGTCTCTTTTTTAGATCCTGGAACTGCAATGCTGTAGATGATAATATTATACTCCAACTATAATGACCCATGTTACACACTGAGACTCATCTGTGCGTTTCTTTGTGTCCCACCCAGACCCCGTGCCAGCCTTCAAGTCGTGGCAGGATGAGAGTGACTCTGGTGAGGCCCAGCTGTCCCCCCTGGCCGGGCGCATGGTGCCCCTGCCCCACGAGGAGGACTCCCATCCCCTCATGGCCCGCTGCTTCATGGACTTTGGCCACAGCCAACGCTTCCTGCAGCACCCTGACGCAACCTCGCCCACTAAAGCCCACCAGTCCCTGGGGAGGTGAGAACACACTCTGACTCACTCATCAGGAATGGTTATTTATATAGACATGATGGGCGACATTGATGTTTTCCTGTTTAGTTATTCTGTTTAGTTATTCTATCTTATAAACAGTGTTTATTAGCTAGGATTTTGCATTGAGGCTTCAGGTGCAGGGTCACCACCTCTCTCTCGCTCTCGCTTTCTCTGTCTCTCTCTCTCTCTCTTTCTCTCTCTCTCTCTCTCTCTCACCTGTCTCATCTAGGCCTCACCGTGCCTCCTTCACTTCCAAAGAGAGCGCTGTGAGGAACGACCCTGTCTCCCACCAGCTCACCAAAAAGCTACAGAACCTCAAGAAGAAGATCAAACAATTTGAGGAACAGTTTGAGAAAGAGAGGAACTACAAGGTTAGATACAGTGCATTCGGAAAGGATTCAGACCCCTTGACTTCTTCCACGTTTTGTTATGTTACAGCCTTATTCTAAAATGGATTATATTGTTTTTATCCCTCATCAATCTACACACAATACCCCATCATGAGAAAGCAAAAACATGTATTTAGAAATGTGTGCAAATGTATAAATAAAATAACAACTGAAATATCACATTTACATACTGTGCATTCGGAAAGTATTCAGATCTCTCGACTTTTTCCACATTTTGTTACGTTACAGCCTTATTCTAAAATTGATTAAATTGTTTTTTTCCCTGATCAATCTACACACATTACCCCATAATGACAAAGCAAAAACTGTTTTTTAGACATATTTGCAAATGTATTAAAAATAAAAACCGGAAATATCACGTAAGTATTCAGACCCTTTACTCAATACTTTGTTGAAGCACCTTTGGCAGCGATTACAGCTGTCTTCTTGGGTATTATTATTATTATTATTTTTGTCATTTAACAGACGCTCTTATCCAGAGCGACTTACAGTTAGTGAGTGCATACATTATTTTTATTTTTCATACTGGCCCCCCGTGGGAATCGAACCCACAACCCTGGCGTTGCAAACGCCATGCTCTACCAACTGAGCTACATCCCTGCCGGCCATTCCCTCCCCTACTCTGGACGACGCTGGGCCAATTGTGCGCCGCCCCATGGGTCTCCCGGTCGTATGACGCTACAAGCTTGGCACACCTGTATTTCGGGAGTTTCTCCCATTCTTCTCTGCAGATCCTCTCAAGCTCTGTCAGGTTGGATGGGAAGCGTCGCTGCACAGCTATTTTCAGGTCTCTCCAGAGATGTTCGATCGGGTTCAAGTCCGGGCTCTGGCTGGGTCACTCAAGGACATTCAGAGACTTGTCCCAAAGCCACTCCTGCGTTGTCTTGGCTGTGTGCTTAGGGTTGTTGTCCTGTTGGAAGGTGAACCTTCGCCCCAGTCTGAGGTCCTGAGCGCACTGAAGCAGGTTTTCATCAAGGATCTCTCTATACTTCGCTCTGTTCATCTTTCCCTCGATCCTGACTAGTCCCCGCCGCTGAAAAACCTCCCCACAGCATGATGCTGCCACCAACATGCTTCACCGTAGGGATGGTGCCAGGTTTCCTCCAGACGTGACGCTTGGCATTCAGGCCAAAGAGTTCAATCTTTTTTGGTACCCTTCCCCAGATCTGTGCCTCGACACAATCCTGTCTCGGAGCTCTACGGACTATTCCTTCGACCTCATGGCTTGGTTTTTGCTCTGACATGCACTGTCAACTGTGGGACCTTATATAGACAATCAATTGAATTTACAGCAGATGGACTCCAATCAAGTTGTAGAAACATCTGAAGGATGATCATTGGAAACAGGATGCACCTGAGCTCAATTTCGAGTCTCATAGCAAAGGGTCTGAATAGTTATGTATTTTCTATACATTTGCAAAAACATCTAAAAACCTGTTTTCGCTTTGTCATTATGGGGTATTGTGTGTAGATTGATGAGAAAAAAAATTACAAGAATGTAATCAATTTTAGAATAAGGCTGTAACGTAACAGAATTTGGAAAAAGTTGAGGGGACTGAATACTTTCTGAATGCACTGTAGATACTGCAATTTGAGGAACAAGTTAGTTCTTAGAATAAATGCACAGGATGTCATCAGCTGGGAGGATGCCATTCATCATCAGTATTCACTGTCCTCTCCCCAGCCGTCTCATGGTGATAGTGCAGCTAACCCAAAGGTCCTCAAGTGGATGACCGACCTCACCAAAATCCGCAAACAGTTAAAAGGTAAGAGGAGTCTCTAAGTCTGCATGGTTGTGTTGGGGGGAGTGGGAGGGTGCTTGGTTCCATGCCAGGGGTGGGGTGGGTTGGGCTCGACTGGGCGGATAAACTTTTGTGTGCCATCCTGTTCCTCCCCTTGGCAGCCTGGTCCTGCCCTGACCCGCCTGCCTGACTGCCCAGGCCAGTGGGGGCAGAGCTGGGTCAGTCTCTCATCAATGCATGGGTATTACAGTACACACCAACTGTGGCTCTAACATAATGGCCTTCCCTCTCTGTGTTGGTCCATTGTGTAAGTCCCCCCCATCCATCTATATTCATTCCATTTGAACGCCCCCCCAATCGGGAGATGCAAAGCCGAATAAGTTTCTCTCTCTTCTTTAAAATTCTAAAACCGGACATCCCCCATCTGCAGGAAGACAGCATCTCTTTCCCAAAGGGTCCTTGAGGCACCAGGCGGTGCTTCAGTCATACAGACGCCACCACCCCTCCACCTCCTCCGCCCCGAACACACCCCATTTTACACTTGCACGCCCCCTCACTGCCTCTAAACAGACACCCTACCTATGTAAGTACACTAACAGCAGTAAGTAGAAACCAAAAATACTTCCAACTGAAGGTAGACTCTCTGTTCTTTCTCTTCTCTCTCTCGCTTCTCTTCTCTCGCTCTCTTCTCTCTCTCTTCTCTCTCTCTCTCTCTCGCTTCTCTTCTCTCTCTCTCTCTCTCTCGCTTCTCTTCTCTCTCTCTCTGCTTCTCTTCTCTCTCTCTCTCTCTCTCTCGCTTCTCTTCTCTCTCTCTCTCTCTCTCTCTCTCTCTCTCTCTCTCCGCTTCTCTTCTCTCTCTCTCTCTCTCTCTCTCTCTCTCTCTCTCTCTCTCTCTCTCTCTCGCTCTCTTCTCTCTCTCTCTCTCTCTCTCTCTCTCTCTCTCTTCTCTCTCTCGCTCTCTTCTCTCTCTCTCTTCTCTCGCTTCTCTTCTCTCTCTCTCTCGCTTCTCTTCTTTCTCTCTCTCTCTCTCTCAATTCAATTCAATTCAATTCAAAGGGCTTTATTGGCATGGGAAACATATGTTTAAATTGCCAAAGCAAGTGAAGTAGACAATAAACCCAAGTGACGAGCTCCACTGGTAACACAGAAGCACATCCCACAGTGTCTGGGGTTTGGCAGTATGTCATGTACTGTGTAGTGGTGTAAACAGGGTGGGAGTTTCTTTAGCCACAGTGTGGAAGCTGGATTCCAACAGTGTTATTACTTTGAATGGACATGGTCCTTGAGAACATGCCTTTTAGAACATTGCAAAATTAATTTTGTATGCTCTTGTGGCTTCAGACAGACAGACAGACCTGTAGCAGTGGCTAGTCTGGTGTGTTTGTGTCTGTGGGCATATGGTTGTTTGTCAGGGCTATCCCCTTTCTCTGTCTCTGGCAGACAGACAGAAGGACTCATGGTAGCTGCAATAACAGCCCATCAAGCTCCTGCATGTCCCCTGTTAATATGTTAATTAACCCCTCTGTTCCTCAGTTACCCTCATGTCTCTTCTCTCTCCCTCTCAGATGCCAAACACAAGGAGGCTGAGCTGACCCCTCAGACGCGGCCACGCAGCAACACCTTGCCCAAGAGCTTTGGTTCCACCCTGGACCAGGCAGGCCACGATGTTGGTGGAGAGGCCAAGGGCCACCGACCCACCAGAGAGGACACCCTGAACCTCATCCAGCGCCGTGTCAAGGGCAAGAGAGAGGAGGACGGCTGGCCAGAGGACACCAAGGTGAGACGGGGGGCAAAATACACTGTCTTAGAGAGGCCATACAGACACAATACACACCTAGCTACAACCAGATAGTGAACTGAGTTCTGTCCTGAAACTTAAGGATCCCTGTGATAGCTGGATAGCCATAAGAGCCAATGTATGGTTATTTCTCTCCCTGTAGAAAATGACCAAGGAGCAGCTGTCGTGTGAGAAGACGGTCCTACAGAAGAACCTACTGCACTACGAGGGACTGCATGGTCGACCTGTGACCAGAGAGGAGAGGCTAGTGGTCAAACCGCTGTACGACCGCTACCGCCTGGTCAAGCAGATGCTCACCCGCGCCAGCATCACCCCGATCATCGCTTCCCCCTCCAGCAAGCGACGCAACCAGACCCTGCAGCCCATCATCGAGGGAGAGACGGCCCACTTCTGTGACGAGATCAAGGAGGAGGAGGAGGGTGAGGTGGAGGAAGAAGAGGCTACAGCCGAGGAGGCGGAGGTGGAGGAAGAGGAGGCCACAGCCGAGGAGGAGAGCAGCGTGGAGGTCCAGAGCTTGGGGTCAGAGGTGATCATGGCTCTAGACCCAGTGTTCCAGCCCAAGATCAGCTCCCAGAGAGACAGAGACAGCCTGCTCAGGCCCAAGATGGAGGAAACCTCCGGGAAACTGGCCCTGGACCTGCGCCTGTCCAGCTCCAACGCTTCGTCAATGTGAGCATACACACCTACACACACACACACACACACACAACCGTCACCTCTGAATGCCACTACACTCAATTCACAACAGCCTCCTCATTCCTCAATAATCTGACACAGTCACCAGTGTAACTCTGCCATGTAGTTTACTACACATCCAAACCTAAACATTCGGCTGTGGAGGTTAAATGGGCTCTGGCTGTCATATGACGTCTATTTAAAGCACCTGGAACAGGGTTGATGGCTATTAGAGGGGCTGGTCTGAGGAGTTTAAGATGGATAAGGCAGTAATCTGGCTAGGGGAGTGAGGGAGCACATAGCCCCGGGTAAGCAGAGAGAGATGCCAGGCCAGGCCAGCTTTAAGCCCAGGCAGCAGAGAGAGATGCCAGGCCAGGCCAGCTTTAAGCCCAGGCAGCAGAGAGAGATGCCAGGCCAGGCCAGCTTTAAGCCCAGGCAGCAGAGAGAGATGCCAGGCCAGCTTTAAGCCCAGGCAGCAGAGAGAGATGCCAGGCCAGGCCAGCTTGAAGCCCAGGCAGCAGAGAGAGATGCCAGGCCAGGCCAGCTTTAAGCCTGCTGCCACGCCAGCTTTAATCCCAGGCAGCAGAGAGGGCTGCCACGCCAGCTTTAAATCCAGGTAGCAGAGAGGGCAGCCAAGCCAGGCCAGCTTGAAGCCCAGGCAGCAGAGAGGGCTGCCAGGCCAGCTTTAAGCCCAGGCAGCAGAGAGGGCTGCCAGGCCAGCTTTAAGCCCAGGCAGCAGAGAGGGCTGCCAGGCCAGGCCAGCTTTAAGCCCAGGCAGCAGAGAGGGCGGCCAGGCCAGGCCAGCTTTAAGCCCAGGCAGCAGGGCTGGTTCAGGTGCTGTGACCCTAGGCAAAGATTATCTATTATATTGACAAGATAGCAGAGTGACCGCTCTAATGGAAATACATGTCCTCAATAATTGAAGGCAGGCTAGCCAATAAGTGGGCAGATACGCATGTGAACAACAGGCACAACTAAGTCGTTTTTCTCAAAGTTGCCGGAATGCCACATGCATCCACTTATATCAGTACATTTGTAACAGCCTAACCCCCCCAACTCAACTCTGGACCTAGAAGCCAGTTCCACGCCATTTCTAATCAGGGACTGATTTAGACAGGTACAATTAATGATCAGGTAGAACAGAAAACCAGCAGGCTCCGGACCTAGTAGGGTATGAGTTGAGTAACCCTGGCCCTGAACATTACGAAACTTCTATTCTATCAAATAATTTGACACTCTCATAGACCTCCATACAAAAAAAGGGCTTATCTCACGTGGACAGATTTTCGGCATAGTAAATCGTTTCGCTTCGCCTCTTCCTCTCTGCCCTAGGTCTTGACCTGACCTAACCTACCCTAACCTAACCTGACCTCTATAATCTGGTCACTACCTGACCTAAACCGACCTCTATAATCTGGTCACTGACCTGACCTAACCTGACCTCTGTAATCTGGTCACTACCTAACCTAACCTGACCTCTGTAATCTGGTCACTACCTGACCTAACCTGACCTCTGTAATCTGGTTACTACCTAACCTAACCTGACATCTGTAATCTGGTCACTACCTGATTTAACCTAACCTGACCTCTATAATCTGGTCACTACCTGATTTAACCTAACCTGACCTCTATAATCTGGTCACTACCTGACCTAACCTGACCTCTATAATCTGGTCACTACCTGACCTCTGTAATCTGGTCACTACCTAACCTAACCTGACCTCTGTAATCTGGTCACTACCTGACCTAACCTGACCTCTGTAATCTGGTTACTATCTGACCTAACCTAACCTGACCTCTGTAATCTGGTCACTACCTGATTTAACCTAACCTGACCTCTGTAATCTGGTCACTACCTGACCTAACCTAACCTGACCTCTGTAATCTGGTCACTACCTTATTTAACCTAACCTGACCTCTGTAATCTGGTCACTACCTGACCTAACCTAACCTGACCTCTGTAATCTGGTCACTATCTAACCTGACCTATGTAATCTAGTCACTACCTAACCTGACCTCTGTAATCTGGTCACTACCTGACCTGTTTGCCAGGGCAACAGCACGGTCACTTCCTGCTTCTAAACACACTCTGACGTCCTGTTTTAATCTCAGATGAGACCCATTAAGATATATATATATATATATATATATATATACATACATGCATACTGTATATACACACACACACACACACTGTGTTCTACATTTAATTCCATGATGAAACCCCTGGTTGAGATTGTCATGATGACCCCTCCTGTATGTCTCCCTGTACAGGCCTGAGCTCCTGGAGCAGCTGTGGAAGACCCGGGCTGAGAAGAAGCAGCTAAGGAACACCATCCGCCAGTTTGAGGATGAGTTCTACCAGCAAAACGGCAGGTCGGTATGGTCACACACACCTGCATACAGTGCATTCTGAAAGTATTCAGACCCCTTGACTTTTTCTACATTTTGTTAGGTTACAGCCTTATTTTAAAATTGATTAAATTATTTTTTTTCCTCATCAATCTACACACAATACCCCATAAAGACACAGCGAAAACAGGTTTTTAGAAATGTTTGCAAATGTATTACAAATAAAAACAGATACCTTATTTACATAAGTATTCAGACCCTTTGCTATGAACATTGAAGGTCCCCAAGAACACAGTGGCCTCCATCATTCTTAAATGGAGAAGTTTGGAACCACCAAGACTCTTCCTAGAGCTGGCCGCCCGGCCAAACTGAGCAATCGGGGAGAAGGGCCTTGGTCAGGGAGGTGACCAATAACTCAATGGTCACTCTGACAGAGCTCCAGAGTTCCTCTGTGGAGATGGGAGAACCTTCCAGAAGGACAACCATCTCTGCAGCACTCCACCAATCAGGCCTTTATGGTAGAGTGGCCAGACGGAAGCCACTCCTCAGAAAAAGGCACATGAGTTTGCCAAAAGGCACCTAAAGGACTCTCAGACCATGAGAAACAAGATTCTCTGGACTGATGAAACCAAGATTGAACTCTTTGTCCTGAATGCCAAGCGTCACATCTAGAGGAAACCTGGCACCATCCCTACGGTGAAGCATGGTGGTGGCAGCATCATGCTGTGGGGATGTTTTTCAGCGGCAGGGACCGGGAGACTAGTTAGGATCGTGGGAAATATGTACGGAGCAAAGTACAGAGAGATTCTTGATGAAAACCTGCTCCAGAGCGCTTAGGACCTCAGACTGGTGCTGTTTTTGCTTTGTCATTATGGGGTATTGTGTGTACATTGATGGAAAAAAAACTATTTAAATAAGGCTGTAATGTCACAAAATGTGAAAAAAGTCAAGGGGTCTGAATACTTTACGAATGCAATACAGTGATGCTGAAGCTTTAGAACCTGAGTCATCCCCCCACCATGACAGAGGAAGCGCTTGGGTTGTCTCAGACAGGAGCACTGTCTTATTTACAACAACAGTTTGTTTGTTTATGATTGTTCAGCCTTCCGACGCAGTAAACAACCGGCACATATCCAACTGGTGTCTCAGACCTTCTCTCTTTCCCTCTACAGGAACTTCCAGAAGGAGGACAGGCTCCACATGATGGACGAATACAAAGAGTATAAACGGATCAAAGCCAAGCTGCGCCTGCTGGAGGTGCTCATCAGCAAGCAGGACTCCTCTAAGTCTATCTAGAGAGAGAAGAGGGAGAGAGAGGCCACTCTGCTTCCCTCCACCTGACTGAAGGTCCCCCACCTCACCACGGGCTGACATGTCACCCCTACATGGCCCCTCCCTTATCAACCATCCCCCTACTTGCACCCCTGAGGGATGGCACAGCAGCCACCATATCTCACTACTGTCTCCCCAAAACCACCCATCTGATTCTGTCATCCCCAGCTAATGTTCAGTGTAGGGTCCTTACTAAGGACTCTGATGAAGAAGAGGCATCTTCATCCCACCAGTCAAGACTCTACACACCCTTTTGACTTCTTTCTGCCTGTTTCATTCAGAGGAATTCCCTCTTCCTCTTTAGAGTTTAGTTTTTTGTTTCAACTTAATTTCTGTCATTAAATTTTCATGTATGGTAGTTTCTCATACTGAGAATTCATGTTGGACAGGACAGGAGCTCGCGTTTTGTAGCGTGTTTTAGTCGCCTGGCCACAAAATGAACTCTCCCTCAGAGCAAGGACACTGGTCATCCTATTTCAGATATTGACTCACATGGATTCAGTTAACCAACTCCATCGTCATCCTTCAACACTATAATGTTTTTATGTCGTCTTGAGTGAGATTTGTTTGGAAAAAGTAATTAATTAATGTATGTGTCTCTTGTACATAAATATGTACACATAAATGTTTGTATGTTGCAGTATGTCTTTTTTCTTTAATGAAGAGTAATTATCTCAAGTTTAAAAAGTGAACCTACAGTTTACATATCTTATGCTATTCCAGTTGTTCTATTATTACACAATTGCCACTATGGAAACTGAGGGAGTTTTATCAGTTGAGACTGGTTGGCTTCTCTTTTCTGTTGTTTTTATATTTGGATCATCAGTCATCACTGAAAGGAGTTTGGCACACACCAGGTGGGCAGGACAGCCAGTTGGGTTCATCACTTAGCGTTGTTACCTTAACCGTCTCCATTTTCTGGCAATAAGGCTGGACGACTTTAGCATATAGATATGTACATTATTTTATTTTTTCTGTATGCGTTCAATTTCAGTTGCAGAGTGGATCTTTGTGTGAGGTGTCATATTGGGGTGGGGAGTTGGCTCTAATCTAAGGCTGTTCCAACTGCATCAGTATTATACTAAATACAGCATATGGCAGTGTTGGGGTGTGATGACGCTGGTTGGTGGAGTCTATGGGATATGTCCCATAGTGACCCAGAGTGTTTGGCCAGGCAATGTAGAGCCAGGTCATTGTCAGGTCCTGGGGAGTTGTCTGACCACTGACCACAGAGCTCTGAGAAGGCTTTACCACGGCAAAGCAGAACCAACAGCACCTCGAACCCTGACATCAACAAGTTGACCCTGTCCCTATAGATCCCAAAGTTCTTCTGGGCTTCATTTGAAAGGTCACATGCAACTATAACAGATTCAAAGTGATGCATGTTGGGAATGACACTGAGGTGTGTCTGGTCTTTTGGTGTCATGCCTCCTGCCTGCCACTCCGTAGATATTATCAACCCCAACCTTTGACCCCTAGCTAAACTAGCAGTCAGCCCCGGGGCAGCCTCACATCACTATCCTTCAGAAGCTCTCTGGACTTGACAAGACCAAGCAGGAACGTTGTCTGTTCAAATGACTAGTTCTAGTCCTGGCAATAAAATACACAAACCATTTAAGATCTGTTGTAGACTAGATGCCTACACACTCATTAGGGCGGGGTGGGGAATGACTGCTGTATGCTAGTTGTCCAGGAATGGTTTGGAATGGAAGTCATCCCCAGTGGCACTGACTGTGAAGATCTGCATCTGTTTCAGGAGGTGGAATAATGGAAGACATTGTCAGTCAGACCAACACACCCAGAATCGAGGGAATCTAGTCTTGCCTGAAGGACGTTTGCGCTGAACCGAGTTTGGCCTTCGTCTCTTACTGGGACAAAACAAAGTAATGTAATCTTTGTTTGGGTTGGCAGGGTTTGGTATACTGGATGTATGGGTGAACAGTGTAGGGAGGTTCTAGAAGTTATTTGCACAGCATTCTGAGAATGCAGCCCTTGTTTTGTTTGTAGATTTGTTCCTTGTTTAGAAGCACAACTTATATCGAAGGATGAACGTCAGAATTTGTAATATTTTGAACAACACGTTTGGCCCCTGTTTCAATTTCTGTGATGTTCAAACCTGAGTGTGTTCTTTTTTTATTATCTTTATTTTGTATAATCTTTTTTGTAACCTCTCACTAATACTGCTATACAGTGTAGAGTCTATTGGCTAAGAATCTTCCGTTTTTTGTTTTGTATAAGCTAGTTTTTGTAAGTAGTTGGCTTGCATGGCAAAGATTTGTATTGTTTTTGTGCCATGAAGATCAAGCAATAAATTAGCATTGAGGCCTGTATCAATGGAATGTGGGGCCTTGTTAATCCTGTACGTGCATTTTCTGAGTATATGGCTGATTAATGTTTAATCTATTAATGGGACTAACTTGGTCTGCTGTTTTCTACCTTGCAGACCAACCCATGAAACTCTGTCACTTGACTAACTGCTGTGAGAGTTCCACTGCGACTCAGTTTTCTGTCTGCTAAACCAGCATTTTTATAATTTTTGTTGTCAGCATAATGTTGTTTGGGGCACTGCTTTAACCAAATGAGAAGAGATTATCAATGTGGTGACAATGATGGAGGCACATTTGGACCGAACATTCCGATTTATATTATTTAAAAAGGAAAGAAAAAGTGAAATTGGTCGATCGATTTGTTATTTCCATGTCGAATTCTCAAGGGCTTTTTCACTCGATTATTTTGCATTGTGCCTGCAGAGCCTGTTCATAGTCCCATGCAATCCCACGCATGTTTGTTTTTCTGGCCCAGGGGGCCGGTGGCAGGTTACATCAACTGACCAGCCGATCAGCGACTGGCTCCCAGAGCCTCTATCTATCTGTGGACCTGTGTTTTACATCTATACTGAACAAAAATGTAAATGCAACATGTAAAGTGTTGGTACCATGTTTCGTGAGCTAAAATAAAAGATCCCTGAAATGTTCCGTACGAACAAAAAGCGTATTTCTCTCAAATGTTGTGCATTTGTTTACATCCCTGTTAGTGAACATTTCTCCTTTGCCAAGATAAAATGTAGATAGTGGGTATGGGCTGGAAGTAGAGGCCTAGGTGTTGTTGTTCACTAGTTTACTACAAGTGGGGAAAGGGTGGCGGGGTTGGAAAGTAATAAAGGGGAATATATATATTTTATAAAAGGATATGTATGTACAGTGGGGAGAACAAGTATTTGATACACTGCCGATTTTGCAGGTTTTCCTACTTACAAAGCATGTAGAGGTCTGTAATTTTTATCATAGGTACACTTGTATGATTTTTAAGTAATTAATTTGCATTTTATTGCATGACATAAGTATTTGATACATCAGAAAAGCAGAACTTAATAATTGGTACAGAAACCTTTGTTTGCAATTACAGAGATCATACGTTTCCTGTAGTTCTTGACCAGGTTTGCACACACTGCAGCAGGGATTTTGGCCCACTCCTCCATACAGACGTTCTCCAGATCCTTCAGGTTTCGGGGCTGTCGCTGGGCAATACGGACTTCCAGCTCCCTCCAAAGATTTTCTATTGGGTTCAGGTCTGGAGACTGGCTAGGCCACTCCAGGACCTTGAGATGCTTCTTACGGAGCCACTCCTTAGTTGCCCTGGCTGTGTGTTTCGGGTCGTCGTCATGCTGAAAGACCCAGCCACGTTTCAATCAGCCCCAAAGCATGATGTTTCCACCCCCATGCTTCACAGTAGGTATGGTGTTATTTGGATGCAACTCAGCATTCTTTGTCCTCCAAACACGACGAGTTGAGTTTTTACTAAAAAGTTCTATTTTGGTTTCATCTGACCATATGACATTCTCCCAATCCTCTTCTGGATCATCCAAATGCACTCTAGCAAACTTCAGACGGGCCTGGACATGTACTTAAGCAGGGGGACACATCTGGCACTGCAGGATTTGAGTCCCTGGCGGCGTAGTGTGTTACTGATGGTAGGATTTGTTACTGCAGGTCTACAATTTTGTTTCTGGTGTCCTTTGACAGCTCTTTGGTCTTGGCCATAGTGGAGTTTGGAGTGTGACTGTTTGAGGTTGTGGACAGGTGTCTTTTATACTGATAACAAGTTCAAACAGGTGCCATTAATACAGGTAACGAGTGGAGGACAGAGGAGCCTCTTAAAGAAGAAGTTACAGGTCTGTGAGAGACACCTGTCCACAACCTCAAACAGTCACACTCCAAACTCCACTATGGCCAAGACCAAAGAGCTGTCAAAGGACACCAGAAACAAAATTGTAGACCTGCACCAGGCTGGGAAGACTGAATCTGCAATAGGTAAGCAGCTTGGTTTGAAGAAATCAACTGTGGGAGCAATTATTAGGAAATGGAAGACATACAAGACCACTGATAATCTCCCTCGATCTGGGGCTCCACGCAAGATCTCACCCCGTGGGGTCAAAATGATCACAAGTACGGTGAGCAAAAATCCCAGAACCACACGGGGGACCTAGTGAATGACCTGCAGAGAGCTGGGACCAAAAGTAACAAATCCTACCATCAGTAACACACTACGCCGCCAGGGACTCAAATCCTGCAGTGCCAGACGTGTCCCCCTGCTTAAGCCAGTACATGTCCAGGCCCGTCTGAAGTTTGCTAGAGTGCATTTGGATGATCCAGAAGAGGATTGGGAGAATGTCATATGGTCAGATGAAACCAAAATAGAACTTTTTTGGTAAAAACTCAACTCGTCGTGTTTGGAGGACAAAGAATGCTGAGTTGCATCCAAAGAACACCATACCTACTGTGAAGCATGGGGGTGGAAACATCATGCTTTGGGGCTGATTTTTCTGCAAAGGGACCAGGACGACTGATCCGTGTATAGGAAAGAATGAATGGGGCCATGTATCGTGAGATTTGGGCATTGAAGATGAAACGTGGCTGGGTCTTTCAGCATGACAATGATCCCAAACACACCGCCCGGGCAACGAAGAGTGGCTTCGTAAGAAGCATTTCAAGGTCCTGGAGTGGCCTAGCCAGTCTCCAGATCTCAACCCCATAGAAAATCTTTGGAGGGAGTTGAAAGTCCGTGTTGCCCAGCGACAGCCCCAAAACATCACTGCTCTAGAGGAGATCTGCATGGAGGAATGGGCCAAAATACCAGCAACAGTGTGTGAAAACCTTGTGAAGACTTACAGAAAACGTTTGACCTGTGTCATTGGCAACAAAGGGTATATAACAAAGTATTGAGAAACTTTTTTTATTGACCAAATACTTATTTTCCACCATAATTTGCAAATAAATTCATAAAAAATCCTACAATGTGATTTTCTGGATTTTCTTTCCTCATTTTGTCTGTCATAGTTGACGTGTACCTATGATGAAAATTACAGGCCTCTCTCATTTTTTTAAGTGGGAGAACTTGCACAATTGGTGGCTGACTAAATACTTTTTTCCCCCACTGTATATATATATATATATATATATATATATATATGTTTTTGTGAATACTTATTGTTTTCCTTTATTTACAAATGATGATAAAGTAAAATCAGTAATAACATACATTAAAATGCATACAAAAATAAAGATTGTAATTTACGTGCCTTTTTGCTGAAGTTGTCTTCTTGGGTTCAACCTGATTGGAAAGGTTATGTTAACCAGATACAAATACATTATCTTTATTGACAAATGTACTGCACCATATAAAGCCCAGTATCCATGCAGTAACTAGGTGGTTTGCAGTGCATTGAGTCAGGTGAAGGCTATTAAGAGCTGGAATGTGTTTTTATGGAGGTCAGAGATGTCTGTGAGAGGAGGGGGTGACCATGACCATGACCCGGCAGAATGAGAGTGGAAAAACTCCTGAGTCTGCAGGGAACAGAGGTCAGCGCGCAAGGCCCCAGTTGGAACAAACTCAAACAGTGATACATTACACCAGAAGCCCCTTTTATACCTGCTTCTAACTTGTGTCCTTTGTCCTGATCTTGTCCACATTCTGGTTGTGCCCACATTTTCAGGCAGGTGTAGACAATCAAAAGACACATTGTGATCTGATTGTGATCAGATCTTACTGACCACCTCTGGATATCTTACAAGTGTAGACAGATGTGGACAGAGAAACCAGTTAAATCATCATTATCCACCTTCTAAAGTCATTGACAGATGGCACCATTGACTGATTACATCAATATGTGTCTTACAATAAATCAATATTATTTTGAAAGAATAGCTGTGAAATAATTTGCATAACAGAAGGGACCAGGATATCTGGTCACAATACAGACACAGTGGATGGATAACAGACACTTTTTAATATCATGTGTAAACACGTTTCTGGAAATGTGGGCACAATCAGAATATAGACAAGATCATGACAAAGGACCCATTTTAGCACCAGGTGTAAACGGGGCTAGAGATACACATAAATCCATCTCCCTGGGCCCCTGAATTACCATAGCACATGTTGATCAGGCTTTATCAAGTGCATCTTTAACAAGATGTAGTGAATGATCAATGTATCCCTGAGGCTAAAAATTTACATTTCTACTGTGATTCATTGCCAGTCACACTACCAGGGGAAAGAGCATTGCCAGGTTGTATTTTTTGATGTGTTACTGCTACCCTCTAGTGTTCACAACCAACACTAACACTTGAGTAAAACTGAAGACCCACTTTTGTCAGGCTTTATTTGGAGAGTCGGCCTAGATGGTCAATAAATGCTCAAACTCCCAAGTGCAACAGTTTGTTTGGGTTAAGATTATGGCTAAGGGTTAGGGTTGAGCTGGGTGTGGACACGAAGCTAGGATAAGGGTTAGGGTTGAGCTGGGTGTGGACACGAAGCTAGGCTAAGGGTTAGGGTTGCAGTTAGGGTAGGGTTAGAGTTAGTTTTGAGGTTATGGTAGGATTAGGACTAGGGTTAGGGTTGCGGTTATGGTAGGGTTAGGACTAGGGTTAGAGTTGAGGTTCTGGTAGGGTTAGGACTAGGGTTAGAGTTAGGTTGAGGTTATGGTAGGGTTAGGGTTGAGGTTCTGGTAGGGTTAGGACTAGGGTTAGGGTTGAGGTTATTGTAGGGTTAGGTTTTGAGTTACTGTTAGGGTTACGTTAGGATTAGGGTTAGGGTTGAGGTTATGGTAGGGTTAGGACTAGGGTTAGGTATGAGGTTATGGTAGGGTTAGGGTTGCTGTTATTGTAGGGTTAGCTTTGGAGTTAGGGTTAGAGTTGAGGTTATGTTAGGGTTAGTGTTGCAGTTAGGGTTGAGCTGTGGCCCTAGTCCTAACCCTAGTCCTAACCCTTCAATAACCTGAACCCTAACACTAACCTCAAAACTAACCTGAACCCTAACCCTAGCCCTAATTCTAGTCCTAACCCTACAATAACCTCAACTCTAACCCTAACCGCAACCCAAACACAACCTCAACCCTAACCCTAGTCCTAATCCTACAATAACCTCAACCCTAACCCTAACCTCAACCCTAACCCTAGTCCTAACTTTACCAGAACCTCAACCCTAACCCTAGTCCTAACCCTAGTCCTAACCCTACAATAACCTGAACCCTAACACTAACCTTAACCCTAACCTGAACCCAAACCTAAGTCTTAACCTTACCATAACCTCACACCTAACCCTAATCCTAGTCCTAACTATAGCCCTAATCCTACAATAACCACAACCTGAGTACTAACCTGATCTCTAACCCTAGCCCTAATCCTACAATAACCTCAACCCTAACCCTAACCTGAGTCCTAATCCTACAATGACCTCAAACCTAACCCTAACCCTAGTCCTAACCTTAACATAACCTCAACCCTAGTCCTAACCCTAGTCCTAACCCTACAATAACCTCAACCCTAACACTAACCTCAACCCTAACCTGAACTCTAACCCTAACCTGAATCTTAACCCTACCATAACCTCAACCCTAGTCTAACCCTACCATAACCTCACACCTAACCCTAGTCTAACCCTACCATAACCTCAACCCTAGTCTAACCCTACCATAACCTCAACCCTAACCCTAATGATATAAATGTCATCCCATTTGTCACCACATACTCTGTCTTCTATGAAGTTTAACTCTGTAGTAAAGGGTCATTTCCAGCAGACAAAGGATGATGAGGTTCTCCAACAATTCAGAGTAATATATATCAGCAAAACAAAAATTGGAAAGATATGCTGATACAACCACACTAGCATAACCACACTATACACACATTTAGATCTCATACAGTAGGACAGTTAAGAATAGCAGGGTTGGAATCTAACCAAGGGTGGTCGTTAACACAGAGACAGACTAAGGAGCGTTTTTGCAATAAAGAAATTGAGTACTATTGATCCCACAGGTTGGAATAAGAAGTAGGATCCTCTTTCTCCATCTTTTGGACAGTTTTGAGAAGACAGGTGGACTGGTTGTTTTTTTCTGTGACCTCAGCACTCATGAAGATTGCATTAGATAGAGGTTACTAGACCAGGTCTTGGCTCTACCCTGATCTTGGCACCAGCCCTTACCATAACCTTAAACTTGGCCCTCACCTTAACCTTAAACCTAACCCCAACACTTAGAGGTTACCAAGCCATGCCCATGATCCTTGCCCTAACCTTAACCACATCCTTCACTAGGGCCCTAACCTTAACCACATCCTTCACTAGGGCCCTAACCTTAACCACATCCTTCACTAGGGCCCTAACCTTAACCACATCCTTCACTAGGGCCCTAACCGTAACCACATCCTTCACTAGGGCCCTAACCTTAACCTTCCTCTGGGAATGTTTTCTCACCTCTCATATAACAACTTTTATAAAGATGGATCCCTAGGAGCAATAGAATTAGAGATCATGTGCCCGTGCATTGCTTGTCCTCTTTAAGGTACATTTTCACCTAATTTAACCCTAACCCTAGAAGAACCTCAACACTAACCCTAACCTCAACCCTTACCCTAGCTTCATGTCCACATCCCAGCTCAACCCTAACCCTAGCACACTGTTTTATATCAACATTTGCGGTTGATAGTTTATTGATTGAGCATCTATAGACCAAATATGGCTCTCCAAATACAGTCAGACTTTCATTTCTATCTTCTGAATTACTCATTACCACTTAGCAGACACTTTTATCAAAGCGACTTACATTTAGTATTTTAGTAACTATACTGAACAAAAATATAAACGCAACATGCAACAATTTCAAAGGTTTTACTGAGTTACAGTTCATATAAGGAAATCAGTCAATTGAAATAAATTAATTAGGCCCTAATCTATGGATTTCACATGACTGGGCAGGGGTGGAGCCTTAGGTGGGCCTGGGAGGGCATAGGCCCACCCACTTGGCAGCCAGTCCCAGCCAATCAGAATGAGTTTTTCCCCACAAAGGGGCTTCATTTCATCCCCTCCCCTCCCCTCCCCTCCCCTCCCCCCCACCTTGGTATTGCAACCTGCTAGTGAGCTATATCATTGTTGAATTATATTATTTCACAAAAACAACACCACATCCATGTTAAAAAATATATTCATATATATTTATTCAGTAATATATAAAAATTAACACAATACACAGTCCCTACTGAATCCTAAGATCCCATACAGTATCGTGTTAATGTTCAGCACTGTTAGACAGTGATTCAAGGCCACACTTCCCCCACTTAAAATGCAAGGCCATTTTTGTCAGTCATAAACCGAGCAGCTGAAGACATATGAGGACTGTTGGGTGGAATGGACGCAGTAAGTCTATACAGGGTTTTTGACACCCATTGTCTGTAGACCCAGGCTGGTGTCCTTATGCAGGCTCAGTGCAGGTCCCTGAGTGGTCCAGCTCTGACATTTGTCTGCACCTCTCCAGAGGGACCCTGGGAAGATCTCAATTGCATACTCCTCGCGTCCTCTCTCCTCGTCTCCTCAAATCCCATTGGATGAGAAGATCAGAGGGGAGGGACCTCTGGCTTTCTCATCCAATGGGTTTTGAGAAGGAGACGAGGAGAGAGGACGAGGAGTATGCAATTGAGATCTTCCCCCTGTGACTCTGCTCAGAGGTTGAAGAGGATGCAGTCTAGGATTGTCAGTGATATGCTGTAGATAGCTAGTAGAAATGTGTGGTGTATTACTAATCCCACCAATACAGAAAGTAGCCCTACATTCAGTATGACAAGTGGCTTGAAATGTAATGTACAAGGCCACAAACACGGCTGCTGAGCTGATGGCATTCACTAATAAAGTCACTGACAACTACAGATGTCATCCTCATATACTCCCAGTCTGAGTCACACACACACACACACACCTCCTACCAATCCACCTTCCTAACAACATCTTACAATGGTGGCTCACATAGTCAGCTGCATAGTCCAAGTTAATACAAATCCAGGTTAGTTTCAGTAGCAATGAAAGTGTAAAGTAAAACTGCTCATGGTGATTTGGAGGTGACCTTCGTTCTATGATGAGAGGCGGATTTTCTATACATTAAAATGACAAATGGAACCACCATAACCATGTTTCCAAATACAACCACCATAACCATGTATCCTCATAGAATCACAGTAACCATGTTTCCAAATAGAACCACCATAACCATGCACCCAAATGGAACCACCATAACCATGTTTCCAACTGGAACCACCACAACCATGTATCCAAATGGAACCACTGTAACCATGTACCCAACTGGAACCACCGTAACCATGTACCCAAATGGAACCACCGTAACAATGTACCCAAATGGAACCATTCCCTGAACAGAGGACTGATGCTCAAGAGAATTCTAAAGGTGGTACACACAACAACGCTCATTATAAATGCTATTTACTATAATTTAATATCCACAATAAAATCAAAAGTAAAAATTAAAAAGTGAAAATATTTCACTGACCTTGATATAATATTTAATATACTTAACATTATACAAGTTGCCTATGTCCTGCATATTTCAACATTGCTCTGGGGTGGCTAACCATAACCATAGTAAACTTACAAATTGTGCAGTAAATATAATAAATTAAAATACCAGAATCTTAGTGAACAAAATGACAGTATAGGCGTAGAAAAAGACAGTAGGGGTCAATTCCATTTCAAGTCAAGAGATTCATTATAATTCAAAAAGTGAACATTTAATCGTGGCTTAATTCAAAGAGGATTTTTCAATTCATGAATTGAACTTCAATTCACTTCTTGAATTGATGAGAGTTGAAATGGAATTTAACCCAACCCTGGTAAAAGATGTGCTGAGCTTGAAATAATGTTAACCAGAATATTTTGCCTGATCCAGAAGTTGTAAAGTAGTTTTTTGGTCATGTTACAGGAAATTAGCTTTATACAAAACAAAAGGGTGCTTATGCATTCATTCTTGGACATGGTGTTCATTGTCTAAAGTAGTTTTGCATCAATTTGGCACGTCTCCTTCAGAGAGAGACAAGGTTTGCGAACAAACCCCCAGACACATTATGAGAACATTATGGCACATAGAGTACACCAAGAGGAGACTGACAGCATGTTGGTTATCACTTTGCAGTTGTCTTTACAGTGCATTTAAAACACTACATTAACATGGTGCCCCATTGCAGCCAATTCCAATATACAGGATCGATTCAAAATTGGAAATTGTACTTGAGGCATGTGGATCCTGATGAATGCTGGTCCAGGTTGGTCCTCCAGTCTGCCTGCTAAGTTCTTCAGACCAGTAGTCCAGGTGGTATTAAAAGGGAGGGCCCACTCAGGCTGCAGACAGAGTGAAAGCCTGTTGATTTCACCTTGGTAGTGACCATAGCCCCTCAGTCCTGCAGTCCATAGGTCTCCAATAGAGAACAGAGAGACTGACCTGATCATCAGTGCATTTCTACATCAGTAGTCGAGTCACTAAACCTCGAGTCCGAGTTGAGTCCCAAGTCCCCTGTGCTCGAGTCCGAGTCAAGTCACGAGTCCCTATGGCTGAAGTCCGAGTCGAGTCCAAGTCCGAGTCACCAATGGTCGCGTCACGAGTCGAGTCACTAGTCCATCAATTTATTATAGGTCTTATTATGCAATTGTTTCTAGTTGCTACCAGATGGCAGTATATCACCACTCCCTCATTTAAAAAAAACATCTCACTTACTAATTATCATTACCTCACAAGTTCTACTCAATACCTGTGTTTCACTACTTATTTACTACATAAATTAATGGTAAGTCAGGCTCTCAGCTACCCCACACTGATATTTGAGTAGGTTTTTATTGCAGAATGAAAACTAAAGGGAGACTTGTCAGAACCAGGGGTATAATCATTACACCGATTCTGTTGCAAAACTTTTCATTTACATTTACATTTTAGTCATTTAGCAGACGCTCTTATCCAGAGCGACTTACAGTTAGTGAATACATATATATATATATATATATTTTTATACTGGCCCCCCGTGGGAAACGAACCCACAACCCTGGCGTTGCAAACGCCATGCTCTATCAACTGAGCTACATCCCTGCCGGCCATTCCCTCCCCTACCCTGGACGACGCTGGGCCAATTGTGCGCCGCCCATGAGTCTCCCGGTCGCGGCCGGCTGCGACAGAGCCTGGATTCGAACCAGGATCTCTAGTGGCACAGTTAGCACTGCGATGCAGTGCCTTAGACCACTGCGCCACTCACTTTTCCAAACCGTTTATTCCAAACGGAAAATGCTAACGAGAGTTTCTATTGGACAAATTCAGGTAGTTCCTTCCCCGTTTCGTTTGCTCCGTTTGGTTCTTAAATGGTTTCCGTAATGAATACACCCATGGTTCTTAAACGGTAAACGGTTTCCGTAATGAATACATCCCTGGCTATGGGATGCGGGGGGGAGTGGGCGGCTAGAGCGAGACGACAAATTCAAAGACAGCTTACTTTTCTATCCTCAAGGGGAGAGAGAGAGACAAATAGCTAGACTGTTGTTTACTATTAAACTCAACACTAGTATTGTTTTATATTTCATAAAGCAGTTTGTGTTTCTTAACCAGGCAAAGCTAAATAGTAAGCTGGTGACTGGTGGTTACGGGGAAGCAAGAGTGTTGCTTGCGCGATGTGTAGCGGGCAATGATCGGAGGCGGAGCCTGCCTTCCGGTCTTGCTCCTCCGCAGCTCACCAGCTGATGTAGGCTGTGTGTGGCACGTCCTTCCCACTGCTAGGGAACAGAACCCTTGCTGCTCTGCGCACCCAGTGTTGCTAATATTCTCCTTATCATAGTAGCCTATCCAGTCCTAGTGCAAATACAAGTCACAAGAAGGCAATTCCGAGTCCAAGTCCGAGTCACAAGTCATGAAAATCAGGACTCGAGTCGGACTCAAGTACTACAACACTGCCAGAGCTCATGGTTGGTTTGAGAGGCCCATGTTAGCACAATGTGTGTCTGCACGGTCACAGTCTCACAGGCCAATCAACAACCACCTTCTTGGTCTTAGTTCAGTTAGTCTATCCCTTAAAACAAGGTCAGTTTATTCCCCCTCTCTGTTCAGTTGTAAGGAGTCTGAGGAGAGTGAGGCCCTCCTAATACTAATGTAGCTAAATGGCCCCCTGTGAGGCTGTAGGAAAACAGCCCCCTCCAGTCTTAAGACACTTTGCTCCAGGCAGCTTTGTTGAGTCTTGGGGTCATTTTGACCATGGAAGCCGATGTCTCTCTCAGGCCCGCTCTGCCTGGAAGGAATGCGGTTAGAGTTACAGGGCTGAGACTGCAGCGCTGCTCTGCAGAGCTCTGTCTGGGCTGGGGTCTCCCTCTCTCCCTCCCTCCCAAGCCACCTGTCAGGCTAGTGTTATTCCATGGAGTTGACTGTGAAATCAGACGTCTGTGTGGCTCCCTTTGATTGCTGCCTGTGGCTGTGGGGTCCTGCTGCCGTCGGGGGCTGATAGTCATAAAGGCTTGTCTATAACGGATACACCTGGAGTGGATATAGCAGGGTACATCAGGACATAGATTAATAACACACTAAATGCAGCATATCACATTAAACACCAAACCATCTCACAATCAACATGTCTTAATTCTTCAAAGGAGAAGGTTCTGAGTTTGGACGCAGAGACAAGCATTTGAAAGGTGGTATGAAAGGTCAAAAGGTGAAAGGTTACCTGCATAGCTTCGGCCATTGCTCATGTTGGTAGGGAGGAGGCTCCACTTGTCTGTGGCAGGGTTGTAATACTCCACTGAGGAGAGGTTACAGGAGCCGTCATCTCCTCCGATCACATACAGCAGTCCGTTTATCGCACATACACCTGCATGAACACAGTGGGAAGAGGTCAGACACACACACACACTCTAGAGACAATGATATGCAGAATATTTGGGCATAGGGGAGTGTGTGTTGCATCAGGCTACTCACCAGCGTTCCTCCGACACATGTTCATGTCACACACCTGTCTCCAGTTGTTACTAGGTGGGTCGTACACCTCCACACTCTTCCTCACCAGGGGCCCATCATGACCCCCTGCTGCATACAGCTGCCCGCTTAGCACCCCAACACCTGCACACACACACACACGTCTGGTTATATCTATTCCCATATAAACACATATACTGGCAGTGCATTAAAACCACATCCTGTGAGTATTGTCTTATTTGTACTGATATGGTTGTGCTGTTCCCTCCTAGCTCCTGCTGCCAGTAAGTTAGTTAGCAGTAGAGTACTGGATGAACCCAGGCAGTCTGTAGGAATCAAGGGGCTGCATTGTGTTGGTGCTACTTCCTCTGGCCAGCTGAGCAGACTACACAATGAGCACAGGACACTCAAACACATCCCGAGCCAGGAGGCTCACACACAGAGGCCTATGGACCTCCACCAGATCACATTCACAACAACAACCTTCACTGAGACACAGAGACACTCTCACAGAACCAACGTAACAGAATGGGAGGGAAAATACACAACAGAACCCTTTGAGAAAGAGAGATATCATCCCAATAGAATGTTTTTATTTACAAGACATTGGGTCTTGGGACACCTTGCCTATTTCCAGGAATCTCTGTAGGCAGTAAAAGTTAGTGTGTGAGGTTAGTTGAGCCCTTTACAACTCTATATATAGTCCTATACCACATATCATATTGCACAGCTCCATTCCACATTCCCTGGACTTAAAGTCACAGCACTCCCATGTTACCATGTCTCTGTGGACACTGACAGTGTGAGTGTAGTGTGTCCGCAAGCCACAGAGGTAGCATTGCCTGCTTCTAAACATGTAGGATAGCTAGTCTGTGATAAGGAGAGGGGTGTTGATGGTGAGGAGTGTCTGTACCTGCTCCGCTGCGTCTGGTGCTCATGTCAGCCATGTAGCCCCACTGGTTACTGACTGGGTTGTACTCCTCCACCGTGCTGAGACACTGGCGTGAAGCCCCGTCGTAGCCACCCACCGCATACAGCTTCCCTGTACAACACAATACACACCGACTGAGGAATACAACGAGGAACACATACAAAGAGATGCTCAATGTACAACCGCAGACAGGAAACCAACACACGCCCACTGACAAATACACAGGCACAGAAACACACAGCTCTATAGACACTGAGTGGACAAAACATTAGGAACACCTGCTCTTTCCATGAAATAGACTAATAGACTGACCAGATGAATCCAGGTGAAAGCTATGATCCCTTATTGATTTCACCTGTTAAATCCACTTCAATCAGTGTAGATGAAGGGGAGGAGACAGGTTAAAGAATACGTTTTAAGCCTTGAAACAATTGAGACATGGATTGTGTATGTGTGCCATTCAGAGGGTGAATGGGCAAGACAAAAAATGTAAGTGCCTTTGAATGGGGTATGGTAGTAGATGCCAGGCGCACCGGTTTGTGTCAAGAACTGCAACGCTGCTGGGTTTTTTACGCTCAACAGTTTCCCGTGTGTATCAAAAATAGACCATCCAGCCAACTTGACATAACTGTGGGAAACATTGGAGTCAACATGGGCCAGCATCCCTGTGGAACGCTTTCAACACCTTGTAAAGTCCATGCCCCGACAAATTGAGGCTATTCTGCGGGCAAAAGGGGGGGGGGGGGTGCACTCAATATTAGGAAGCTGTTCCTAATGTTTGGTATACTCAGTGTATACTCTGATGAGAAGCTCTATATAGACACTGAGGAGAAGCTCTATATAGACACAGAAGAGAAGCTCTATATGGACACTCAAGAGAAGCTCTATATGGACACTCAAGAGAAGCTCTATATAGACACTGAGGAGAAGCTCTATATGGACACTGAGGAGAAGCTCTATATGGACACTGAGGAGAAGCTCTATATGGACACTGAGGAGAAGCTCTATATAGACACTGAAGAGAAGCTCTATATAGACACTGAGGAGAAGCTCTATATGGACACTGAGGAGAAGCTCTATATGGACACTCAAGAGAAGCTCTATATAGACACTGAGGAGAAGCTCTATATAGACACTGAGGAGAAGCTCTATATAGACACTGAAGAGAAGCTCTATATAGACACTGAGGAGAAGCTCTATATGGACACTCAAGAGAAGCTCTATATAGACACTGAGGAGAAGCTCTATATAGACACTGAGGAGAAGCTCTATATGGACACTGAGGAGAAGCTCTATATGGACACTGAGGAGAAGCTCTATATGGACACTCAAGAGAAGCTCTATATAGATACTGAGGAGAAGCTCTATATGGACACTCAAGAGAAGCTCTATATAGACACTGAGGAGAAGCTCTATATAGACACTGAGGAGAAGCTCTATATAGACACTGAGGAGAAGCTCTATATAGACACTGAGGAGAAGCTCTATATAGACACTGAGGAGAAGCTCTATATGGACACTGAGGAGAAGCTCTATATAGACACTGAGGAGAAGCTCTATATAGACACTGAAGAGAAGCTCTATCTAGACACTGAGGAGAAGCTCTATATGGACACTGAGGAGAAGCTCTATATGGACACTGAGGAGAAGCTCTATATTGACACTGAGGAGAAGCTCTATATGGACACTGAGGAGAAGCTCTATATAGACACTGATGAGAAGCTCTATATAGACACTGAGGAGAAGCTCTATATAGACACTGAAGAGAAGCTCACAAAAAGCACTGTTGACACACACGATTCTTCTCTTACCGTCCACCACTCCCACTCCGACACTACTGCGTCTCGTGTTCATGGGAGCAACAAAAATCCACTCATTGGTCTTATAGCTGTAAGCCTCCACTGACGACAGGCCTGAGATGGAGGGAGAAAGGCTCTTAACAAAGCAGCTCTAATGTACCTTCTGAAAGCAGGGCACAACACTGGGCGAGGGGAGGAGAAGAGGGTTAAGGGGGGGGTAAGGACTGGGTACCTGTGCTCCCGTCGAAGCCCCCCACAGCGTAGAGCAGGTCCCCCAGCACGGCTGCCCCCAGAGTGCTGCGTCGCTCTTGCATGCTGGGTACTGTGGTCCACTGGTCTCTCATCCCGTCGTACATGTCCACCGTTCTGACTCGCAACGAGCCATTGAAGCCTCCCACAGCATACACCCTCCCTGCCATGAACACCACACCTGAGAGAGCGAGAGAGACGTTAAAGGCTTTTAGGTTTCCCCAGTAGAACAGACAAGTCAGAGAGGAGTGTGTGATTTCAGAGGTAGTAGTGGCCAGAGGGAGGTGTGTTTACCTGCCCGACAGCGTCTGGACGGCAGGTCAGCCACCTGGTACCAGCGGTCCTCCAGGAAGTCATAGCACTCCACACTACGGATGGCCTTAGGAGCCTGCCCACCCACCACTATCATCACCTAACACAACAATAGGGCTCCGGTTGGTTCAGATAATGTCAAAGTCAGAGGGTATAAATAACTTTGTGTGTGTGTTTTTGGCCTTGTATTACTCTCCTCGTGGGTACCGGAAATCCCCACAAGGGTAGTAATATAAGGAACATCCTCCCTCCCATTTCCCAGCTCCAACAAGTAAAAAATATTTTAGGCTTAGGGGTTAGGTTTAGGGTTACAATTAGGGTTAGGGGTTAGGAGTTAGGGTAAGGGTAAGGGAAAATAGGACTTTGAATGGAAATAAATGTTTGGTCCCCACAAGGATAGTAATGTGTGTGTGTGGTTTGGATTTACTATCCTTGTGGGTACCAGAAGTCCTCACACGGAAAAATGCTATTTTAGGCTTAGGGGTTAGGTTTAGGGTTACAATTAGGGTTAGGGGTTAAGGTTAGGTTAAGGAAAATAAGATTTTTTATGGGAATAAATGTTTTGGTCCCCACAAGGATAGTAAAACAAACGTGTGTGTGTGTGTGTGTGTGTGTGTGTGTGTGTGTGTGTGATGCATGTGTTGTCTGACCTTGGGCAGGCTGATAGGCGTGCGTGGGCGTGTCCGGTCGGTCTTGATGAGGTGGCGCTGGTCAGCGGGTAGGAGGTGGTACTTCATGGCCTCGATCAGGAAGTCCTTACAGGAGTTGTTGTTCTTAATCAAGGCCTCCTTCTCCACTATCTGCTCCACAGGACACAGCACAGTGAGCAATACAGACACACGAAACAAGCACAAAGTTCACCATCTGTCAAGTTCACCATCTGGAATAAAACAATGCAGTGGGTTTTCACATATCACAGTTTGATTTGTATGATGGAGCATGTGGGTGCTTGATTAATTATTAATGCTATGTGACAACAAGGTGAATGGTGGTGCTGAGTGACCCACCTGTACTAGGAAATCTCTGGACAGAAGGACCCACCTGTACTAGGTCATCTCTGGACAGAAGGACCCACCTGTACTAGGTCATCTCTGGACAGAAGGACCCACCTGTACTAGGTCATCTCTGGACAGAAGGACCTACCTGTACTAGGTCATCTCTGGACAGAAGGACCCACCTGTACTAGGTCATCTCTGGACAGAAGGACCTACCTGTACTAGGTCATCTCTGGACAGAAGGACCCACCTGTACTAGGTCATCTCTGGACAGAAGGACCTACCTGTACTAGGTCATCTCTGGACAGAAGGACCCACCTGTACTAGGTCATCTCTGGACAGAAGGACCCACCTGTACTAGGTCATCTCTGGACAGAAGGACCCACCTGTACTAGGTCATCTCTGGACAGAAGGACCTACCTGTACTAGGTCATCTCTGGAAGAGAAGGACCCACCTGTACTAGGTCATCTCTGGACAGAAGGACCCACCTGTACTAGGTCATCTCTGGACAGTAGGACCCACCTGTACTAGGTCATCTCTGGACAGTAGGACCCACCTGTACTAGGTCATCTCTGGACAGTAGTGGCAGACGAACGTGCTCCATTAGCTTTGGCATGTGCTCCAGACGAGCGTCCTTGTCGTGCTTTATCCAAGCAACAATGGCCTCAAATACCTGAGGAGAGAGAGAGAACACAAAGGGTTAATTACATTTACCAGGAGGGGAACAGGAACTGAATGTAACTGGTGCTGTGACTCCCCTCATTTATCTGAAGACAGACTGAGACAGCCATCTGCCATCCCTCTCTCTAGCTCATCCAACCTGCTCCTCCACTCTCCTGCTCTATTCCCTGAAGATAGATAGGATCAGAGCTGTGATTGGATAGACAGGAGACGGGGGGCCAGATAATAGAGACAGGACTGGTGTCATGTTGTTGTGTACATGTGGGTTGAAGAAGAGGGAGTGTTGGGGCCTCTGTTGTCACGGTGAGTGATGAGGAGTCTGTTGTCATGGTGAGTGATGAGGAGTCTGTTGTCAGTAGCAACAGCAGTGGCAACAGTAGCAGTAACAGCAGTATCAGAAGTAGCAGCAGTAGTAGCAACAGTAACAGCTCAGGTCGAGCTCTCTTTCTCTCTGTGGTAAGTCACTCTGGTCCTCTATTACAGCAGGAGGGAGTGACGGGGACTCTAGTCACGGTGAGTGACGGGGACTATGTTGTCACGGTGAGTTGCCGGTGTGCACTTGTCTTCCATAGTTATGGGAAATAAAGTAGTCCTCACTTAGGATAGGATATGAGCCTGCAGTGTGTCCCTGAACAGAAAGGAAGCAGAGGGGTGTTTGGGTTTGGTTTGGGATGTTCTGGTGGCTGGCCTACCTTCTCCTCTGTGGACACGGTGAGTTTGTCGCTGGATATGAGACTGCACACCTGCTGCAGAGACAGGCCCATGAACTCCTCTCCCAGCATCACCTCGGAAAAATGCTGCTCTGTTAAACAAACACAAGCACACGGTTAGACAAACACAAACACAACTAGGCTGTTCATGGTCCGTTACACCCCTGAGCAATGACAAAGGTTATCAGCATACGGCCAGCAAGCCCCAGCAGTTTACCACGTCTCTACAATGTAAGGTCAAATTTGATATTCTGTTGACATTTAGATGGGATACAAGGTTTGCGCAGAACAATGTCCATGCAAAACAGGACCAGGGTGGGTCACATCTTCTAAAAGCAGTCTGAGTCAAGAACTCCCTTCACTTGAAGCTCAAAGTAGTCTGTCATAAATACCCACTGTATGCTTTTTAACGGCAATCTGTTGGTACTGACTGACCAAGACAGAGGGCAGTTTCTCCATCCCCTCCGCTAAGCTTACTCTCTCTGCCTGGTGAAACCTAGAAGTGAGGTGGGGCTCCACTCACCAGCATAGGCATGGGACTGGTTGAGGAGCTGTGTGCAGGTGTGGAGGTCGGCAAAGGCTCGAATGCCCAGACAGTTGGTGGGGTGCAGCTGGCTCTGCAGGAACTCGCAGCACACCTGCCTCACGTCCATCAGCTGCAGGAGGCTGGCTGCAGGCAGGAGCACCTACAGAGACACAACACAGGGGTCAGAACACGCAGCAGGAGACTGGACACTCTCAGATCAGCCATCAGAGAGAAGGCAGGCCCAATACAAGACAATATCATCAGGTCAATTAATAGAATACATAGCAGGAAAATGCTCTCCTTGTCATTCATTTCTAATGCCAAGCAAATCTCCACGTTTTCAATTAGAATTCAGAGGATTTTAATACTATTCAGTGGTTTGAGGAATCTATGGGAGGCAGACTCATTTCAATTCAATTCCAGAGTAGAGTTAATACCATAATTAAGGGCAACCCAAATGGAGCCCATACTTTATCTACAGGGGGCCATGATCCATGATGTCAGTGCCACTCACTGGACAAAGGGTCAGAAACAGCCACATATTTACTAGGATATGAGCTTAAGCTGGGAAAAACCCAAAACAGAGACAGCAGGGATTACAGGAGAACTCTGCAGCCCTGGCTCTCAGACTATAGCCGGACAACTGGAATAATGTGTACTGGTGGTACACAGTGGTCAATTCTAAAGGAGACATTTGGCTTCTCTGGTTTATTAGCCTCTAGCCTGCCAGTCCTTCAGTACTATTTTGTGCTTTTACAGGGAGCCCAGCGCTCCCATTTGTCCACATCCCCACACAGGCAGGCACACAGAAACTAGGTCACTCTGCTAGGCTCTCCTTTAATTTAGGCATGTGATTTTGTTTTGGCCTGTTGCGCTTAGGTCTGAACAGGGAGCTGCAGGCTGACTATTATAGGTGGGTGTTTTCAGCAGTTGTGGCCCACACATTCTGAGAGAGCCCACACCGACAGTACCGTAGCACCACACACACATAATTAAAAATGATCCAGTCTTACGACAAGGCTTGGATGCCACTCTAAAACACACACGCACACAAAGCAGGCATGTTGCAAACATTGAGAGGATTTCCTCTCGCTTCATGCACATTTCCTGAGTCAATAATAAGAGGAAAAGCCCTGCCTGCTGAAACCCTGGCCTTGACAGCAAGGAATGAAGGAGCAGACTGTCAATGCTGGAGAAAGAGAATGGACTGGGGAGGGGGAGACAACTTTATGCCACATAAAAAGTCTAATTCTGAAGAGACCAATGAAGGAATGCCAAAGCAACATGAAAGAATCCATTGACTCCACTTAAACATGTCGGAGGACACAGATAGGGACGCTGTAGCTCACCTGAACGTTGTCCTCAGTTACTTCAATCATAGCTGTATAGATATAGTCCACCAGTTTTTTTAGTGTCTGGCCATCCACATCCCTGATCTCCACCTGCTGGGCTTTGCTCTCACTCATGTCCCCTGTCCGCCACACACAGTGAGAGAACCCACTTGAGAAGGTTTTATGTGACATGAGGAAAACAATCATCTCACTGTCACAATAAAGTGGGCTTCACTTTCACAACATGTTTCACTTGACCCACGGCTATACACATAAACGTATACAGTACAGTCTATTTACCATGAACTGTAGGAAGGCTAATACCTGTGAACATGGCACAGAAGTAGGGGCTGCAGGAGGCTAGCACCAATTTGTGAGCTGTCACCTCTACGTTTCCCGCCACCAACAGAACATCGCACAGCATATTCTTACTGTAAACACAAAAGATGATGGTTGAACAGTGTTTTCCCAAATCACCATACTGATGATTTGTAAATAACTGTCAACATCATACTGATGATTTGTAAATAACTGTCAACATCATACTGATGATTTGTAAATAACTGTCAACAGAAAGAAAAAAATGTATGCACTCTGGATAAGAGCGTCTGCTAAATGACTGTAGCTCAATTGGTAGAGCATGTCGCTTGTAACGCCAGGGTAGTGGGTTCGATCCCCGGGACCACCCATACGTAAAAATGTATGCACACATGACTGTAAGTCACTTTGGATAAAAGCGTCTGCTAAATGGCATATTATTATTATTTATTATTTTTAAAATGTAAAAATGATATAAGTGCTCCAGCTGTGTGCAGAGGTCACTGTAGTACTAGGTCATTCATTGCAAAGTAGGCTACTCAGTGCCAAGGATAGGCCATTATGTATAATGTGTTGGCTATTACTGTGTATAATGACATTGGGTTATATCAACATCTTACAAAGGCCATTACATGGCTTATTTTCAGTGATGAAAAAAGGGGACCCTAGGCAGGGGTGAAACCAACCTACCTCCTCATGTCATTCATCAGCTGAAATGCCTTTCTCATATGGGTGTGGTTGAAGGTGTGCATCCCCACATCCATGGCATCTTCCTCGGAGTCACAGGTCGGCTGCTGGTCACTAGATTCTCGACTGGTCACGGATAATAAACTGGACATGAATAGGCATACCCAAGATACCTCAAAGATCATTAACCTCAGTCATAACCCCAGCCCTTTGACTTGTACAAAAATGGTAGTAGCAAAATCCCACTGTCATTCCAAAGACAAAGCTGGAGTTAAGTTAGTGTTGCTCAAAATAACTGAACGTGCATTTTAAATTACAATAAAGTATTGTAATGACATTTTAATGTATGCTTCAATACAGTAGCTACAGTTGCTAGCTGGCTAACGTTAACGCTTGTGTATGCTAACACAGTAGCAGCTGATGTTCGTCACTAGCTAGTCATTTGGCAGCTCTTTCGCTAGCTAGTACTTGGTTACTAGAACCACGCTACAATAAGTATGTGCCACTCTTATTGACAAACGTACTAACGTACATAGGTAACATACAGCTGTCTTGGGCTTCCTTTTGCTCACGCTTTTCGCTTAGATTGCTAATACTAGAACCACATCGACAAACCAATGAGGCAGTGCAGTACAGTAACGTGAGTTAGCTAGCTAAGCTAGCAAGTCATCCAGCTATTCATAGAAAATGCCAAATCTCTCTAAATTATGTAGCAAGTTATCCGACAACATCTGTACGGAATTCATCAGAAGGGTACACTTTCATCCCGACGATTATGGCAACTTACCCCAAGGTTACACAGTCCATGGTATCAGATGTGCTGCATAGGTACAGGGGAGCGGCTGGCTACGGGCCCATGCACAAAATGAATCGTCCAAACGAAGTCCAACACAACACTAGAATGAAATAGTTTATTATCGAATCTTGACTCATTCATTAGCTGACAAATAAACCTAGCTAATAATAAACAGGCATCTTCCCATTGCTTCTTTTCTTTTTACCCTAAACTATTACAAAAGGTGTTATTTTCTGACAACTGATGAAGGAAGGGCAGAGAATGTTATCCCTAGTCACCACTGCTGCTGCTTCATCCGGCCCCCTTTCAATCCGCAAAGACATGTTCCACGGAGAGTAACATCTTGGTTCCACTTGCTCCCGCGTTGCTAGGTTACGGCGTGTCAGGGGTGAGGATAAGAAAGATCCATCCAAGAGATGTCCTTGGGACAGTCGGTTACAAAGTACCTATTCATGGGGTAACTTTATAGCTAATAATATCAACATTAATCAGATCACCTTTAGAATATTGATATACAGTGCATTCGGAAAGTATTCAGACCCCTTGACTTTTTCCATATTTTGTTACATTACAGCCTTATTCTAAAATAGATTACATGGTTTTTTTCCATCATCAATCTACACAAAATACCCCATCATCAATCTACACACAATACCATTTTTGTACAAAAAAACGGAAATATAACATTTACATAAGTATTCAGACCCTTTATTCAGTACTTTGTTGAAGCACCTTTGGCAGCGATTACAGCCTTGAGTCTTCTTGGGTATGACCCTACAAGCTTGGCACACCTGTATTTGGGGAGTTTCTCCCATTCTTCTCTGCACATCCTCTCAAGCTCTGTCAGGTTGGATGGGGAGCGTCGCTTCACAGCTATTTTCAGGTCTCTCCAGAGATGTTAGCTCAGGTTCATGTCCGGGCTCTGGCTGGGCCACTCAAGGACATTCAGAGACTTGTCCCGAAGCCTCTCCTGCGTTGTCTTGGCTGTGTGCTTAGGGCCGTTGTCCTGTTGGAAGGTGAACCTTCGCCCCAGTCTGAGGTCCTGAGTAGGTTTTCATCAAGGATCTCTCTGTACTTTGCTTCGTTCATCTTTCCCTCGATCCTGACTGGTCTCCCAGTCCCTGCCGCTGAAAAACATCCTTCAGCATAATGCTGCCACCACCATGCTTCACCGTAGGGATGGTGCCAGGTTTCCTCCAGACGTAACACTTGGCATTCAGGCCAAAGAGTTCAATATTGGTTTAATTAGACAAGATAATCTTGTTTCTCATGGTCTGAGAGTATTTTGGCAAACTCCAAGCAGGCTGTCGTGCCTTTTGGCAAACTCCAAGCTGGCTGCCGTGCCTTTTACTGAGGAGTGGCTTCCGTCTGGACACTCTACCATAAAAGGCCTGATTGGTGGAGTGCTGCAGAGATGGTTGTCCTTCTGGAAGGTTCTCCTATCTCCACAGAGGAACTCTGGAGCTCTGTCAGAGTGACCATCGGTTTCTTGGTCACCTCCCTGACAAAGGCCCTTCTCCCCCGACTGCTCAGCTTGGCCGGGCGGCCAGCTTTAGGAAGAGTTTTTGCTCTGACATGCACTGTCTACTGTGGGACATTATATAGACAGGTGTGTGCCTTTCCAACTCATGTCCAATTAATATAATTTACCACAGGTGGACTCCAATCAAGTTGTAGAAACATCTCAATGATGATCAATGGAAACAGGATGCACCTGAGCTCAATTTCGAGTCTCATAGCAAAGGGTCTGAATACTTATGTAAATAAGGTATTTCTGCTTTTAATTTTTTATAAATGTGCAAAGATTTCTCAAAACCTGTTTTACTTTATCATTATGGGGTATATTGTGTGTAGATTTGAGGATTTTTTGTATTTAATCAATTTTAGAATAAGGCTGTAACGTAACAAAATGTGGAAAAAGTCAATGGGTCTGAATAATTGTATTAGCTAAACAATATGAGGTTATTTGAGTGAATTATTGTGAATAGCCTAACTATCTCACTCAAAGCTTTAGCTAGCAAAATAGTGTAGAAGCTATAGTCTAGGGTCAACTGAGTGAGGGTCAGTAAACTTGAAATGTGAAAATGTGTTTCACTTTGTTTACAAGCCATGGTTCAAGGTGGCTTACAAGATGAAACAGCATGCATCTAAAATGACATCAAAAGTAGCTTAGTACACTGTCATAAGCACCACTTTACATTTGAGAAGAATTAAGAAAGTATAGGTTTCAAAAATATAGATATTTATTGAATCGACTAATACATTTACATTTACATTTAAGTCATTTAGCAGACGCTCTTATCCAGAGCGACTTACAATACCATCACAGTACAGTACAAGCAGTGCAATGGAATACAAAACAAGGATACACATCTGAATGATTCAGTGAAAGTTTCAACCTTCCCAACAGATGGATATTAGGTCCTTAAAAAAACTCCTGCATCTCACATTTACATTTTAGTCATTTAGCAGACGCTCTTATCCAGAGGGACTTAGTTAGTGAGTGCATATATTTTCATACTGGCCCCCCGTGGGAAACGAACCCACAACCCTGGCGTTGCAAGCGCCATGCTCTACCAACTGAGCTACACGGGGCCCATTTTACAGACATATTTCTTCATCCTGTGATGACAGGACCACAGGAGCTGGATCAGCACAGTCTGGGGTCACATCTATCAAAATACATTGGAATAGATAACCATTAAAACTATTTCTCAAACCCATGTAGTATCCAGCTAACTATCCATTGGCAATTTAACCAAATTTAACCAAAATAGTCATTCACCCTTTATGAGCAAAGAAATGCTGCCCTCCTTAGGCTAAAGACAAAAAACATAAGGAAGTTCCTTGACTTAAATGAAGCACTGTGAATCAATGAAAATGTGTAGGCCATATCGAAGTACATTACAAAATGGCTCTGTAATAAGCAAATTAGTAAACTCACCTTAGTCGTCCCGATGCCATAGAGTTTTCCTCCTTATAGGAACTTGTCCTCATCTTGGTCCAATAAATCCCTGGCGATCCTCATCAACCAGCAGGACATTGGAGGAAGAATGTGTCATAATCTATCCATTTTGACAACTCTGTGGAAAGTAAGAGAGAACATTTTGAAATTGTCATCCAGACAGGAAAAAAATCTGTTTCCCAGTGAAGTGGAATAGGCCCAGGACTATTTCAATGATGCATGTATTGTAACAAACCTGATATCCTATGGAAGCATATCCTATGGACTTTCAGCTGGAATTCTAGAGCTCGGAGTACCTTGAGATTCCCATGACGTAGAAGACACAGCTAAGGTATCCAGCCTACTTGTTCACCAAGGGCCCGATTCCGACCCCAGTTAAGCACGTGTAAATGGAACATAATTCCCTTTTTATGCACTTTTCTCTCTATGCGTATTCTGACCTTGACTTAATTCTCTAATAATTCCACCACCTTTACGCGTGAGGAAACCATGAATAAGGTCTAGCAAACCTACCGGTTTCAATTGGAAAAAGCATCTACTTAGAAATAACATTGACTGTCAATTACAACTTAATAATAGCTAGGTAAATGAGTAATCCGTTTGGATAAGGGAATTTTAAATATAAATTACACTCATTTTAGATTTATTTTACCTTATAATCGCTGGAGAAAACTGTAAAACCAGTCATATGGCAGCAAACTGAAGCATATCAACTTTCCTACAGTGAAGTTCACGAAATGCTGTGCCATTATGCATAATTTAAATTGTACGGCCTTTTAACTTGCAGGGATGGGCACTCAAATGTCTTAATTATAGTCTACCCCTACTTTCTCAGTTTCCTATTTCTATCATGTTAAATATTAGCCACTTACAGTATTGACCGTCAGTAGGCCTAATAACACATATTCAACTGCCAATTTACTGTTAGTTCCCTTCAGTTGGTATAGCCTACATTATCATTCCATTTAATTACATTGTTTCGTTTACCTTCATTTGCCTCCTCTGTAAATGCTGTCACGGCCATGTGGTTGTTGCTGAGGATCATTAGTAACAGTTGATTATATACACTACATGACCAAAAGTATGTGTACATCTGTTCATTGAACATCTCATTCCAAAATCATGGACATTAATATGGAGTTGGTCCCCCCTTTGCTGCTATAACAGCCTTCACTCTTCTGGGAAGGCTTTCCACTAGATGTTGGAACATTGCTGCGGGGACTTGCTTCCATTCAGCCACAAGAGCCTTATTGAGGTCAGGCACTGATGTTGGGCGATTAGGCCTGCAGTCGGTGTTCCGATTCATCCCAAAGGTGTTTGATGGGGTTGAGGTCAGGGCTCTGTGCAAGCCAGTCAAGTTCTTCCACACCGATCTCGACAAACCATTTCTGTATGGACCTTGCTTTGTGCACGGTGGCATTGTCATGCTGAAACTGGAAAGGGCCTTCCCCAAACAGTTGCCACAAAGTTGGAAGCACAGAATCATCTAGAATGTCATTGTATGCTGTAGCGTTAAGATTTAACTTCACTAGAACTAATGGGCCTAGCCCGAACCATGAATAACAGCCACAGACCATTATTCCTCCTCCACCAAACTTTACAGTTGGCACTATGCATTCAGGCAGGTAACGTTCTCCTGCCATCAGCCAAACCCAGATGTGTCCGTCGGACTGCTAGATGGTGAAGCGTGATTCATCACTCCAGAGAACACATTTCCACTGCTTCAGAGTCCAATGGCGGTGAGCTTTACACCACTCCAGCCGACGCTTGGCATTGCGCATGTGTGCGGCTGCTCGGCCATGGAAACCCATTTCATGAAGCTCCCGACAAAGTTATTGTGCTGACGTTGCTTCCAGAAGCAGTTTGGAACTCAGTAGTGAGTGTTGCAACCGAGGACAGACTATTTTTACGCGCTACGCACTTCAGCACTCTGCAGTCCTATTCTGTGAGCTTGTGTGGCCTACCACTTCGCGGCTGAGCCGTTGTTGCTCCTAGACGTTTCCACTTCACAATAATAGCACTTACAGTTGACCGGGGCAGCTCTAGCAGGGCATACATTTGACAAACTGACTTGTTGGAAAGGTGTTATCCTATGACGATGCCACGTTGAAAGTCACTGAGCTCTTCAGTAAGACCATTCTACTGCCAATGTTTGTCTATGGAGATTGCATGGCTTTGCGCTCGATTTTATACCCCTGCCAGCAACGGGTGTGGCTGAAATAGCCGCCGAATCCACTAATTTGAAGGGGTGTCTACATACTTTTGTGTGTATACATATATATGACATGTAGGCTAATTAAATCGTTATGGAGCAGAGCGCAGACCAAGTCATAACAGTTTAATTCCCGACACACGGCGGAACACATGGCTGTGTCATCACACAGTTCCATGGTTAGTGCAGGCAATAGATAAGGGTATAACCTACTATTGTACACAATTCTCTCTATTATTACAGTCTCCCGAGTGGCGCAGTGGTCTAAGGCACTGCATCGCAGTGCTAGCTGTGCCACTAGAGATCCTGGTTCGAATCCAGGCTCTGTCATAGCCGGCCGCGACCCATGGGGCGGCGCACAATTGGCCCAGCGTCGTCCAGGGTAGGGGAGGGAATGGCCGGCAGGGATGTAGCTCAGTTGGTAGAGCATGGCGCTTGCAACGCCAGGGTTGTGGGTTCGATTCCCACGGGGGGCAAGTATGAAAAATAAAAAAAGAATGTATGCACTCACTAACTGTAAGTCGCTCTGGATAAGAGCGTCTGCTAAATGACTAAAATGTAAATAATGTGCTTGAATTAAATGTATTCAGTGCGCGCAAGGGAACCACGCCTGCAAAGCCTGTTTCACACCTTCATACGGTAAGTCTGAATACCAGCTACTGAGAAGTGCATAGGTGTCATTTCCTAAGTCGGAATCGGGCCCGTAGAGTGTTGGAACAGAGCTCTAGCATTGGAAGAATAAAGACATTCTGGACATAATACATATATGGTCAAAGACATAGAAAAATAGTCTATTCATTACTCTACCAAATCTGATTGATTGAATATAAATGTTTTGCCTAAGAGCTACTTGAATATCAAAACATGAGTGGCTAGCAAATCCAATTAGTATTAAGAATACATTCATAGAAATCTAGGAATTAATTTCAAGGCGCTTAAAGCACAAACCCTGATAACGTTTTCCATACCACAGCAGGTTACTTACTGTTGTTTCATACCCTAAGTTTTACCTGATTTAATTCAAAGTACTTAAGGTCTAATTAATTTCTATATAGAAGGGTTTATTAGATGGATATATTACACACAGTTTACTGAAAAACAATAATACGTTTAACTCTGTTCACCAAAAATACACAAGACAGAAGCGTAAAGATAAATCCTTACTGAAGTCATTTGTGGTTCTACTGTAAAATTAAAAAACTGGAAAGCTTAAGTAACATCTGTTTACAGAATTTGAAGTAGTTGAGAATTGAGAATATGTTCATGGTAACAACTATAACAGTGATCATAGTAATGTTACAAGTATTTAATATTCATACTAAATGGGAATCACAAGTCAAACACTACAACAAATAGCCTATATTTGGGTAACAGCAGTGAACCTAGAATATTAAAAAACGTGACCTAGTCCTTATAGTCTAAATACTGTGTGGAGATTCCCCTTTGAGACCAAATGGCATTGGGCAGATTTGTCATATACTTTGGTATAGTGCTGGGGCAAGTAAGAAATGTATGGGCAAAATAACTTAAGTTACCTTTAAACTAATTAGATGCAGAAAAGGATGCCATCAAGTTCACTGCAATTGACTACATGGCTAAGTCAAACATGGCGTCCCATATTAATAACACTCCAACTTAAATACAAATATTTAAAACAAAATGTAACTTAGTTACAACACATTAAAGCAAAAATAACAGATCTGCGATAACAAGCAGAGAGGTATTATTAACTTAATTTCAACAGCATCTTGGCAAAATACAAACAGTGGTCCACTGCTCAAAATAAAATAATCCAAAGGAGTAGTCCTATTAGTTGTGGTGGATGTATAATGGCCATTTAGAGCTAAGTTATTTGAGACCTTTGGAGTGAAGACATCTGCCTCCTAGAGCTCAGTAGTTGCTATGGGGGTGAAGACATCTGCCTTCTAGAGAGAGATCTGTAGTTGCTATGGAGGTGAAGACAGCTGTCTCCTAGAGAAATGTAGTTGCTATGAAGGTGGAGACATCTGCTTCAGATATCTGTAGTTGCTATGGAGGTGTAGACATCTGCCTCCAAGAGAATCTGTAGTTAGTTGCTAGATGGCCCTAACGTTGCCTATTTGGGTCAGCCTTGAATAGTGAATACTGTAGTAACTTTCCTGTCTGAACCACTTGGGCTCAGTGTTCAGTCACTCTCGTGCCATTATAGAATGCTTGGTGGGAACTATGTTATGAAGATGTAATCATTTTTGTTAAGGGAACGGGGCTGCTTTGAGTAAGATTTGATGGGCTCTAATATGCGCCATCGTACCCCCCCCTGCCGTAACCACCACCACCTCGGGTGTAAGGAGCGCTGCTTCTGCCCGAGTAATTACCTTTCATGGGGCCATAACTAGATGACTGCTCGCTATAGCCACCTCCAAAGTCGCTGTAGGCGTTCCCACCGTAGCCACCCATTTGGTCGCCATAGCTTCCCCCGTAGCCACCACTGTACCCCACGCCGTATCCGCCGTCACTGCCCCCATAACCTCCGCCATAGCCACCACCTCTCCCACCACCGTATCCATTTTGAAACCTTCCTCCCCTCCCGCCACGGGTTCCAGCAGCCTGCATTTCTTGCTTGGTGAGGGCTTTTTTCACCTCTACTTTATGGCCATTAATATTGTGGAACTTCAGAACCACCGCTTTGTCGGCAGAATCATAATCTTCGAAATAAACAAAACCAAACCCCCTCTTCTTACCAGTTTGATTATCGCTAATAACCTCGGCCTTCTCGATAGTACCGAACTGAGAGAAGTAGTCGTTCAGATGTTCATCCTCGATGTCTTCTTTCAGACCCCCGATAAATATTTTCTTAACCTTGGCCAGAGCCTCTGGTTTTCCCGCATCTTCACGTGCCACTGCTCTTTTCAGTTCAACGTTGTTTCCATCCAGGGCATGAGGCCGCGCGGACATTGCAGCTTCTGCTTCGTCAGCAGTAGCATAGGTTACAAAACCAAAACAGCGAGACCGCTGTAGTTGCTGGTTCTGAACAACTACGCAATCGGTCAGCTGGCCATACTGTTCAAAGTGTTTACGAAGACCATCGTCAGTGGTGTGAACATTTAGTCCACCAATAAAGAGCTTGCAGAGTTGATTTTCCATCTCGCTTTGATGCAATTTATCTGGCTATGTTAACACATGGACTTTTGACGGTCCTTCTCTCGGTGTCTAAAATGGCGGATGTAGACAAATGGTTGGCGTCGACGTAATGATTACATGTCTACGAGCCTCCTAGAGGCGAGCTATTGTAAATTGTAGTTTAATTGGGCCTATACATGCCAGCAAAAAGGTAAACGCTAACATGTATTTTGCAGCTTTCCATAATCATAAGGACCTAATGATCGGGCACATTGTAATAATCTAAATTAAGTCAGCCACTTTCTTTCAATTTGAACAGGACAACCTAGAATGATATACGGACTCGTTTACGTTTGGCAATGTATGCAGCAAGAAAACCGGGTGTTGATAGGTTTTATAAACTGGGTGGTTCGAGGCCCGAGCTGATTGGCTGACAGCAGTGGTATACCACGGGTATGGAAACATGTATTTGTACTGCTCTAATGAAGTTGGTAACCAGTTTATAATAGCAATAAGGCACCTGGGGGTTTGTGGTATATGGCCAATATACCATGGCTACGGGCTGTGGTCCGCGTTGCGTCACGCTTAAGAACAGCCCTTAGCCTTGGTATATTGGCCATATACCACACCCCATCGTGCTTTATTGCTTAAGTATATCAGATGTACTTGAGAAAAATCACAATCCTCACTGCTATCCAAACAAATTGAGTGTCAGACAAATTTGTCAATTGCCATGGGATATGTTACCTGCAAAACCCTAGTCCCTGTACAAATGTTCATTATAAACCAAAAATCCCTCATTGATTCAGAGACCTAGTTTTAGAAAAGACGCCCGTTGGTAGTGTAACAGTCTTGCCTTGCATACCTCCAATCACGTTGTTGGTCACTCCTCCCTCAAGGAAGACTGGTTGTAGACAGAACAGGAAATTCTGGAGGGTCTTTAAAAAAAGTATGCCTGTAGGCCAGTTTTTCCACAGGGTGCCAGTTTAGTCTATTCCTGAACAGGAAAGTAACCAGTGATAGTGTTTCAGTCTGTAGGGTGTGCAACTGCCTCATGATAGAACAGTGATCCTGAATAATCTGAACCCTTGACCTGGCTCTCTTCCATTATAAAACAAAATACCACATGGTTAAACTGACATTAAAAAAACTTTAATACAGGCAAAGGAGTGATGCTCGAGTCAACTAATTCAGGATTTTAGTAACATTCCACAAAAATGCATTGATTTACAAGGTATTAAACAGCACATATTGGACAGAGGAAAGTTTTAGGAGGTAACCATTAAAAACAACCATAATAGTTCTTTAAATTCCTCAAAATACTTTAAAATATTATATGATCTTAAACCACTCAAGCATTCACTAAGACTGCTTTCAACTCCATTAATACCCCTGAGTTTCATGTTGCAAAGCAATTTGACTTGTTATTAACCTTGCTCGTACTAAGGACATACAGCACAGGTGTCAAACTCATTCCACAGAGGGCCAAGTGTCTGGTGTTTTCACTCCTCCCTTGTACTTGATGAATTATGGTCACTAATTAGTGAAGAACTCACCACACTTTGAAGCCTAGGGCGTAATTGAATGGAGGGAAAAACCTGCAGACACTAGGCCCTCCATGGAATGAGTTTGACACCCCTGACATACAGTATCATAGGAAAGTCTTGAAGCAGGGACGTTAACTACAATTTAATACAAAAAAATGTTTAAAAGAATCACGAAACTACATTGACAAGTCAGAAAGTTGAACTGGTAAAAGTCCATGTCTTTAGTAACGCCGCCTAGGGACAATGGTGTAGTCCAGATGGAGGGAGTAGGATAGGGGTTAAATCAGGGTGGGTAAGGGGCGCGAGTCCTTTTAAATTGGAGCAACAAAGAAATACGGCACTCTGGCCCGTGTGTGTAAATTCAGTTCATTGAATCAGAAATTCTGAACATTTCAAATTTTGGGGTTAAGAGGTCAACGGTGTCTAATAACCACCATATCCACCCCTGCCATAGCCACCGGCGCCTCCACGGGAGTACGGTGCAGCGCTCCTGCCTGAATAATTACCCCCCTTCATTGCACCATAACCAGAAGACTGCTGACCATAATCTCCGCCAAAGTCATTGTAACCGTTCCCACCATAACTGCCCCCCATTTGATCACCATAACCTCCTCCGTATCCCCCTTGGTTACCGTAACCACCTCCGTTGCCGTATCCTCCACCGTAGCCGCTATCGTTTCCTCCATAGCCACCGCCATAGCTGCCGTAGCCGCCACCTCTTCCGCCGTCGTAGCCATTTTGAGACCCCCTCATTCCTCTACCTCCCCGGCCACCACGACCACCGGCTGACTGCATCTCTTGTTTGGTGAGGGCCTTCTTCACCTCCACTTTGTGCCCATTGATGGTGTGGAACTTCAGCACCACCGCTTTGTCGGCAGAGTCATTATCTTCGAAGTAGACAAAGCCGAACCCCCTTTTTTTGAAAGTCTCTTTGTCGCTGATGACTTCGGCCTTCTCAATTGCGCCGAACTGAGAGAAATAGTCATTCAGATGTTCGTCTTCGATGTCGTCTTTCAGCCCACCGATAAATATTTTCTTTACTTTGGCGAGTGCCTCTGGTCTACCGGCATCTTCACGAGCAACGGCCCTTTTTAATTCCACGTTGGTCCCATCGACGACATGTGGCCTGGCGGCCATGGCTGCGTCGGCCTCCTCCGCACTTGAGTAGGTTACAAAGCCGAAACAGCGGGATCTTTGTAGCTGCTGGTTCTGGACCACTACGCAGTCGGTTAACTGGCCATACTGCTCGAAATGTTGACGAAGGCCATCGTCTGTAGTCTCGACGTTCAATCCACCGACAAACAGCTTACAAAGTTGGTTCGTCATGATTACTAGCAGAGTTGTTTTACAGCAAATAAAATTTAACCTGACAAAATCGCACCGCTTTAAAAGAAGCTACCGGCGACGCAATGACGTCTGACGTAGGTTTGGAAAATACGTCAACAGTTCTGATTGGTTGTTCCACTCAAATCCCACCTCATTTTATTCAAATAGCCATTCTCATAATTCGTACATTTATCCTTCTCGTTTCATACAATCTCCTCTTTATATGCAATGATCTGAATATCCATTATCTACTTAGAATTTTCTTTCACTAATCCAGGTCTTTTTCACATCAGTACTCTAGTCATTCGTGTCCACTCATGTCAGTTCTAGCACATCATGACACTGCTGTGTGCATTTAAAGCACGATTGATGCCAATGATTTTTGGTTGATGCTCCTCAGATTGTGGACGACCTTTCTTTCCGAACTACATCTGTTACACCTTTATTTCCCCTAACCATTAAAATACTGGCATTGCACTTTCAAGTGTGAAAAAATAGCCATCTTTAATAAATTAATTCAGCAGACACTCTTATCCAGATCGATTGCATACATTTTTCATACTGGTCCCCTGTAGGAACTAAACCCACAACCCTGGCGTTGGAAACGCCATGCTCTACCAACTGAGCCACACAGGATTAGTGTGAGTGTAAAGAAAGATTAAGGGGATAGACCATTACATGACATACAGATAATCCTGGCACTGCTCAGCAGGTCACAATGTTGTTGAATTTGCATATAGAAATCAATTTTGCCTAAAAATGTCTGACAGGTAGAATAAGAAAAAGTTAGCCGTCTATTCATGACAGGTTTGACGTCTATCACCAACGTCCACATGCGTAACATGCCCTGGGATGTGATGAGGGCAAGAGAGAATAGGACATGTAGGATAATAGTTTTAATCATATGTAGAAATCAGAAAAGGTATTCCCGATGTCATTTTCTGAAAATTCTACCCTGTCGAATACACCTCAAAATGGTCCAATGCCAAGAACCCATATTACATAAACCACCTGTAATGGAGCCAGCTCGAGAAGTCAGTCACAAAAAGGGCACTGTATGGTGTCCATATTTCTCATTGTCAGGCTTGAGGCATACAACTGCAGATGCCATGCAACATGGACCCATTTCAACATTGTGGTTGAGATTTGAAAAACTTTAATTTGAACTAGTTTAGGAGTAAATGTGCATCAATGACTGTTAAGACAGGCAACCCAATTCTGATAATTTATTTACATTTGTCATTCAGCAGACGCTCTTCTCCAGAGCGACTTAGAGTGCATAATTTTTCCCCCCACATACTGGTCCCCCGTGGGAAACAAACCCTGGCATTGCTAACACCATGCGCTACCAACTGAGTTACACAGGACTATCACCATTTCAATTTGACCTGCATTGGAGCTCAGAGTTTAAGATTCACTGTACCCTGCAATTACACCTGCAACACCGTACATGCGACTATTAAACTAAAAAAAAGCTGAGATTGCTCAAAATACCAAATAGAATTGGGATGCATGTCCAAACATAGCATACATTTTATTTAAAAACATTGGAAGTGTAAGTGCAATTCTAGGGCAAAACTACCATGCAACAATGTTCCTTCAAACCCATTGTAGCTGTTCCAATAAAACAAAGTCAATCTTTAAAAAAATAGTTTTATTTAAATTGAAACAAATAAGCATGCCAAGGTAATCATTGGTGTCCATCTTTCCATAGTATGCGATGATCTAACATTCATGCCCAACTTTCCTACAACGGATAAGAACAGAACAAGTCAATTACATCAACCACCTAGCTTGACTAGAATAAGCCCACTGGCCATCATTGCAACCTGGTAAATACAATAGATTTTTATGTGCACATTAGGCAGAATGTCCAGGGGTTCCAAATCACCCGTGGCAGTGGGACAGCCTTTGCTGCAGTCCCCCCCAAGGTCTTGAAGGAAACCACGGCTTTGCCAGATTGGTGTCCTGGCAGTCAGGTCACCATGGCTACCTGGAGGAGAGAGGAAAAGGGTAAAGAATGAGACAGTGCCGATAAATACGTCAAGCCAAGTCAGGAGGTAACACCATGTGCCATTCCATATATTTGCATTAATGTAGGAAGTGCACTTAGTCTCCTCAGCCCATTATTTTAGATTATTTAGGACCAAGTAAGTGCAGTAAAATCCCCTCTTAAAACTAAGATGCATAAGGCTAAAGAGCAACTATTGATAAATGCAAAGACGATCAATAAATGAATCCTAATCAGTACGGTTGAGTACCATTTCAAATCCATATCTTTAATACTTGACCAACACATAGTGAAGACAGTTTGATTTACATACCTAGTTTGCTGATGTGATCCTAAAGAGATATTTCAGAGTCCTATGACAATCGACCCCAGGTATAGAACAGGGTCCCTGTATAAAGTCAAACTGCTACTGCTATGTTGACGTACTTGGATAACAGTATGAACACCTAAATGTAGGAATCAAAGATAAATATGAGAGCCCTCAGGTCCACAAGTTAAAAGTCTGTTAACTTTATGGAACAATATGTTATTGCCAACCAACAAAGCCTCCATGCATTGGCCATGGGCAAACTTAACTGCAATCGATTCTTCACCCCTTAGCTGGGAAGAGCAATGAAAGAAATGCCATGAAGCTAGTATTAAATATATTAAAATAAGTCACATAATATAACCAATCAGAAGTAGACTTACACGGATAGTTCGGGATTTTGGCAACGCGGCCCTTTACTTCCCCAGTCAGATGAACTCGTAGATACCATTTTTATGCACCTGCGTGCAGTTTGATGGAAGTTGCTAACTAGCGTTGGCGCAATAGTTAAGTATTGGCGCTCGATACTACCAACTTCCTTCATACTGGACGCTGACGATTACAAGTGGTATACATTATTTGACCCTGAGGAAGTAGATCAAGCTATGTAAAAATCCCCGAACTATCCATTTAAGGCATCCTGGTAAAATGAGTAAAATAACTAGCTAAGTTTGTTTAACTTTTTATTTAAAATGAACATACATATCCATACCAATGCTTAACAATTGTAGTTTGATCTTCAGACAGATTATACAATATACATGAGATATTGCTGAAGTAAATGAAAGGAACATTAAGCTGATAACTGGACGCTATGTGTTGGGAAATTACTGTGACGTACTTCGTTGATTTACAAAAACATTGTCAAGAAGAATGAAACGTTTAAACTGGATCCGCCCCACCACCTATGCGTCACCTAAAACCTATAGGCTAGTAGTGGATAGAATACAAATTTACAGAGTCATAGCGAATAAATACAACTCCATAGCACATGCTTCCCATTCCCAATACATTGAAAAAAAGATTAGATCCCAGGGAAATTCGGAACTAATTGCTTATAATGTAGATAAGATAAAGTATAGTATCAAACAAAACAATCCTTGACTAAACTTAAACGAATGTACGCAAAACTATAATAAAATAAAAAAAAAAAGCAGGCCAACTAACGACAGCTACACGCCCTCAACTTGGAACATAAATGAGAAATCGAACTTTTCCTACAGCAACAGCTGGTCGTGCTAATCAGGTTCTGGGTCGGAAGTCATCTTCCTACCTGTTTGGTTTTGAGGTCTTCTTAATGATTAGGTTTCACAGTGTCGGCATTTTGCCAGATGCTTTATGACAGATGCCCGATGACTGATTTTTTTTTAGTTCTGTTTGATGTCGTCCGATCCGACGGTTGAGGGTGTAAGAGATTTCTTTGCAAATAGTCTGTCGTAGCCACGGGTCTAGTAACCGCCATAAGCCCCTCTGTTGTAGCCACCGGCACCGCCTCTGGGGGCGTATGGAGCAGGGCTCCTACCGGCATAGTTGTTGCCGCCTTTCATGGGCCCATACCCGGAGGTCTGCTGGCTGTACCCACTGCCAAAGTCACTGTAGCCATTGCCGCCACCATAACCTCCCATCTGGTCGCCGTAGCCACCTCCGTAGCTTGCGCCTCCATAACCACCGCCATAGCCTCCACTTCCGTAGCCACCGCCATATCCGCCGCTATTGCCCCCGTAGCCCCCACCGAAACCGCCCCCATAGCTGTCGTAACCACCTCTGCCGCCACCGAAGCCATTTTGTCCTCCTCTCATGCCTCTCCCCCCTCTTCCTCCCCTGCCACCACCACCAGCTTGCATCTCCTGCTTGGTGAGGGCTTTCTTCACTTCCACCTTGTGCCCATTGATGGTGTGGAACTTTACAACCACTGCCTTGTCGGCGGAGTCGTTATCAGTGAAGTGAACAAAGCCGAATCCCCTTTTCTTTCCGGTTTCCTTCTCCGCGATAACTTCGGCCTTCTCGATCTCGCCGAACTGGGAAAAATAATCATTCAGATGTTCATCTTCGATGTCGTCTTTCAGTCCACCAATGAATATTTTCTTGACCTTGGCGAGTGCCTCGGGTTTACCGGCATCTTCGCGAGCGACCGCTCGTTTCAACTCCACGTTGGTGCCATCAACGACATGTGGCCTAGCCGCCATTGCTGCATCAGCCTCCTCCCCGCTCGAGTAGGTAACAAAGCCGAAACAGCGGGACCTCTGTAGCTGCTTATTCACAACCACAACGCAGTCGGTCAGTTGACCGTACTGCTCAAAATGCTTGCGGAGCCCGTCATCGTCGGTATCTACGTTCAATCCACCAACAAAAAGTTTGCAAAGTTGATTTGCGGCGTCCATTTCTTGACAGAAACTACTGCGTAGTTAGCTCGACGGAAAACCTGTATCAGCAAAGCTTGGAGGTAGGGAAATGGCGCCCAGGCCGTATTTATAACAAAGTTATAGTGACGACAGACTACAGCAACACCACCGTTACGCCCCTGACATTGGGCTTGTTCAGGAGGGTTAGGTTGTAGCAAAACGCTGCGCCGATTATTTGATCTGTAGAACTTCCAAAGTACTCCTTTCAACGTAATTCATATGTAGGGTAGATTAGTGCATTGGCGCAGCACGTAGTCACCCGTTGATCGTCGTGAATAAACGGATGATCTTTTGTTCTTGTTTGGGTTGGAAATTAATTTAGGAAATAAAGTTTATTTTAATTTTATAATTAGTTTCTTATTTATGTCTGTAGAACTTGAGTTTGTTGTGATTTAGCGAATTTCTACCCCCCATTCACATCATTTACGCAAATTCCCCTCCTTGTATCGCTTCAAATTGCCTATATAAATTGCAGTGTAAATGATACCCCAAGCCAGCTTCCAACCAGCTATTATATGTTGAAAGAAAAACTGTTTAGAGTGCCTTGATGTCTACTTCAGACTTACAATTTGAGAGAGAGATGTCCTATGAAGTTAGTGAAAAACAATAGCCTTTAACTTTTACATAATCTTAAACTGCAATTGGGGAAAATGCATAAAAATAGGAAAAGGTTACAAACTGTTTTATTTTCAAGGTGCACTATGGAGCTAGTGCATAAAACAAAAGCCATAATTGAACAGCATATAACCTTTACACAATCTAAAATTGAAATGATGATGTTCCTGATGTAAATAGTTAGACTGATTGGATGTATTTGCACAACAACAGAGGTAGCGTCTGTGGTCAGCTCCTCAGACAATGGCATGGTATCACCCTATGCTGCTGCTCATTTGTGTTTGAATGGGGAGGCCCCTATTCTCTGGAGATGCGAAAATGTCCTTGCCGGGGCAATCGAGGCTTGTGGTGCCACTAGCGTTCAAACTATTATTTTCACTGATGAGCAGCCTTCATCATGTGCATCGTCTTCCTCAGTTTGATTGAAGTACTCTGTCTCTCTAATTGTTCCTGCTTTTATGAACTGGTGGGTTAGAGACTGTTCAATGCGCTATATATAATTCACAGTGTACAATCTGGAACTATGTGATGTTAATATTGATATTCAGCGACAACTCCTTGTCAAACAATTATTTTAGGCCTACATTAGTTAGACCCAGACTAGATGGTAAGAAATAACTATTTCTTTCCAATTATGGTTAGAATATAAAAAGCAAGCATAATATCAGAGTAGTAATACTTCCCTCTAGTGGAACACATTTGGCAACTCTGCAACACTTAAGTAAGAGGTAGTACAAATGAGATAAAGTATATCCGATCTGCTAAACCTACTAAATAAGTATAATAGTAAGCATTCATGATTAGATTATTAAAATATGTTTGAGTAATTACATTTAGCTAAAACCAGTTGACCAAGTGGCACAGGGTTAACATAGGTTCTGTTCTTATATGTGAGGTTTGTGTGCTACTTGTATTTCATTTTTTTATTTTAAATGTTTTGGTGTTTAGTTCTGTAGTCACTATAGTCTGAGCTTTAGTGATCTGCAAGAGTTTGGAAGGTTGGACGTGGTTTCAGTGTGAGGTGAGAGACTGCATATTACATTTAATTTCCACCACAACAAGGGATATATCACTGGACATGTTTCACAAAGGTTATGTCACACCCAGAGATGCATGTGAAAGTGTCTGGTGATCAAACCATCTAAAGCACCAAATCAATAGACCTAGCCTACATTGTTTACCATGTCTGTTTGCTCAATGACTGTAACCTAATGCCTAGAATAAAATACAATATGTTAAAAAGACAATGTAAGTATTGTAATAGGGTTCATATTTGAAGTAAAAATATAAAATAAAAGATATATCGCCAGCAATGCATTGTCAAGAAAATGACACATTGACACACCTGGGAAAATAAAATCAGATTATGGGAGAATATAATCATAGCAATAAACATGTTTGACTGTATTACATGTTCAGAACATTTTCAAACACACGTTGTGCATTATTGACATAAAGTATTGATCCTTGTAGAAAGGCAGATCAACAGACGTTTCATTATCTGTCGCGATATTTGGCTTGTGGCTGGAGCAGAATTCAAATCGTGTTCCGTAGACGGTGGAAAACAAAAAAATATGTGAGGTGTGGTGGTACTGTGCCCTTTTTGACGGCATGGTGGCAAGGTATGCTAACAAGCAAGGTTGCAAGCTAAACAGCTTGCCAGTTATCCTCTTAATATATGATCACTCTGAGGGTAACTGCGCAATCAACAGTAAGCTTGCAATTTTGCAAGCTAGCTAGCTAATCTAGTCCACAGGCTCAATTGCCAGAGAGAGCCGGCTGGTGGACGAGATTACGAGTTTAGCTAATGGAGCTAGTGAACTCGAATATCAGGAGGAAAAAAAAGCTTGATATCTAGTTACTAGCTAGCTATGAGGCCTAGCTTGTCAGATACACATATTTTATCTAATGTTAGTGTTGTTTATCAGTTGTATGCTGCATTGTTCACTAGAAAGCATATGTATACCATCGTTTTATCCAGTTTCGTGCCTACTAAATAGGACCCAGTTACTGAGTCCCAGTTGTAGAGCAGTTACTACTAGCTACATTCTTTATCCATTTTTCTCGCAACACGGTTTAGCTCCGGGTTTGTCTTTAGTCCACCATTAGACTAATCTATTTGGCATCCTTGTTTGTTCTGTTCATTTAATCAGATATTATAATCACAGAATAGCCCACATGCTTTACATAATTGAACAACTATCCCACCTGACGCCATTGCTGTACTTAATGTGTGTCCCACACCTTCCTTAATAAGTGCTCCTGTAAAATTTCTCTCTTATTGCTTCTCTTCAATTGTGAAATATGTCTACTTCAGGAGATGATGCGATCCAGCGACTACAACACAGGTTGAAAGAAGCAGACGGTGCACTGCAGAAAGCAACCCAATATGGCCTTCAGCTGCTGAATCTGCAGAACAAGTTGGATGAACAGCGGATAGAGATGACCAACACTGTGGAGGTGATCATTCACACTGGGCAATGATTGACATCGTTAAAGGCAGCTGTCTTCTTGAAAGTTGATGAATAGGCTATGACAGCAGCAGTATAACTCATTACAAAATAAGACAACTGCTTTCCATAAAAACGACCAATATTAATGGTGTAATCATCCTTATATTGCATGACAGGAATATTGTTACTACTGATATTACAGGAATGTTGAACAGGGTTTGAATGAGAACACAGATGGAGTGGGTTGATGTTAGAGGTATGACTATAGTCTCCTGTGTGTCGGTTCTCAGGCCCAGGAGCAAGAGAAATGCTCTCTGCAGCGGGAAGTGGAGCTGACAAGCCGTGTGCAGGACAGCCTGCGCTCCGACTACGACTTGGTCAAGAGCCAGCAGAGGCTGCAGTGGGAGAAACAGGAATCCCTGCTGGAGAGGACCCATGCTATGGAGCTCAATGAGTGCAATAACAAGGTTGGGCAGCCAGTGATGGGGTTTGGGTTACCTGTACATCTCTGTACACCATTTGCAGTATTTGGGGGATATGCTGAATCTAGACAAGGAAGAATGTATGCAAAGTTACTTTGTTGTGGAATTCTGCACACTGAAATCATCTCTGCTAAGGACACAGGAGTTGTTGCCTTTGAGTCAATTCGTCTTTCTTGTCAATACGTGGTGCCCAGTCATTGTAGTGAATGAATGTGATTTGTGGTCAATTCAATTCAAATCCAGAACACTACAACATGTGATAGGGCAACAGATTCACAGTATGAAGTGATTGTGTAGTTATGTCAATTGTTGGTTACTGTGTCTATGCAGATGACATTGAAGGCACAGCCCTCTGCAGCCCCAGTGGAAACGGACAGCGGGGATGGGACTTACTACACTGACCTGAAAATGCAACTTTCAAACTGTGTGAGTTATCTCTGGTTTTAGTGTACAGTTAGGATTTACATGCTGAGTGGGAGAAGACCTTCAGTTTGCCCATAAACGGTCCACATTTAAAGTTCGGCATAAAAATTGGAGCTGTCATACCTGCGTCAGCATTTGATTGTTGTGATTATGTGTGTGTGTGTGTAGGAAGGATGCAGAGCGACTGGGGGATGAGTTGTCCATGCAAAGAATGAAGTCACTCTCTGAGAGTCAAAGAGAACTGGAGCTGGAGAGAAAGCTTTTCAGTGCAGTGAGGGCCCTCAAACAGAGCCAGAGTGACAACATCAAGCTGCAAGTGGAAGAGTTTAAGTTTAAATATGAGCCCGATGGTAAATTTGCCTATATAGTGACATTTACTGGAACACATAGGTGCAGTGATTACTTACATATTTTAAACATTTAGACAATAGGTAAGAGGTATTAACTCAATCATATGTTGTGTTTTTAGAGGTGAATAAAAAATCTTATTCAGAAGCGCAAGTGCGAGAAACTCCCTGTAGACATCTCTAGTGACCTCCCAGAGGTGAAGAAAGAGGAGCCCATGGTCCTGGAGATGGAGCTCCCCAAGCACATGAAAGACGAAACGGAAGCAGAGGCCCACCCTTGTGTAAAGGAGAGGCCCACCGTTACCCCTCTGCAGCCCCAAGCCTAACCCTGCCTTGCCCGGAGACAGCAAGTGTGTCCGCATCTGTGAGGAGCCCCCAAACGCTATCCCCAACCGCCCCATGTCCGTGTCCCCATGGTCCTGCAGACCCCTGTCTCTCCTCCTCCGCGGTGTCAACTTTGGTTTCTTGGTCGTCTTCTTCCTGGGTTTTGTTCGGGCTCTCACCACTCGTCCACCACTGCCTACCCTTCCCCTGTCTTTCGGAAGGGCTGTCACAGGGAAGAGTCTGCACTGATTTGCCTTTGACTTCCAGTAGGGGCAAATATGCTGCCACCTGACCTAAAAATTGTATTAAGATACCCTTTTATAAGTATTGTACTTTCCGGGACATTATTCCTACAAAGCTGACCGCCTGTATTAAGGTTAGAATTGCTATTAGGAGAACAGTTGTAATTTACTGTATACTCTGTACCATGAGTCAGTGTGTAACTTGTTCTTCCGTTGCATGCTTTAGATGCATATAATTTAAGTACTAATAATGGTTTACAGCCTGCTGCCTTTGGGAACAGTTTCAATGACGTTTATCATTGTTTTAGCATTTTCCTGTTCTTATTAACACCTACTTTAATTTGGTCAAGTGGTTTTGGAATTAACCTGTTTACCATCAATCTAATGGGGTGGATTGTATGGCGTACCACGTAGGCCTAGAACATTTGTTTGTAAATGAATCCTTTGATATTTGTACTATAAATGAAGACGACAGGAACACCTACGTGAGAATGCTATTCATTGACTACAGCTCAGCGTTCAACACCATAGTGCCCTCAAAGCTCATCACTAAGCTAAGGATCCTGGGACTAAACACCTCCCTCTGCAACTGGATCCTGGACTTCCTGACGGGCCGCCCCCAGGTGGTAAGGGTAGGTAACAACACATCTGCCACGCTGATCCTCAACACGGGTGCCCCTCAGGGGTGCGTGCTCAGTCCCCTCCTGTTCACCCATGAATGCATGGCCAGGCACAACTCCAACACCATCATTAAGTTTGCCGACGACACAACAGTGGTAGGCCTGATCACCAACAACGATGAGACAGCCTATAGGGAGGAGGTCAGAGACCTGGCCGTGTGGTGCCAGGATAACAACCTCTCCCTCAACGTGACCAAGACAAAGGAGATGATTGTGGACTACAGGGAAAAAAAAGAGGACTGAGCACGCCCCCATTCTCGTCGACAGGGCTGTAGTGGAACAGGTTGAGAGCTACAAGTTCCTTGGTGTCCACATCACCAACGAACTATCATGGTCCAAACACACCAAGACAGTCGTGAAGAGGGCACGACAAAGCCTATTCCCCCTCAGGAGACTGAAAAGATTTGGCATGGGTCCTCAGACCCTCAAAAAATTATACAGCTGCACCATCGAGAGCATCCTAACTGGTTGCATCACCGCCTGGTATGGCAACTGCTCTGCCTCCGACCGCAAGGCACTACAGAGGGTAGTGCGTACGGCCCAGTACATCACTGGGGCCAAGCTTCCTGCCATCCAGGACCTCTATACCAGTCGGTGTCAGAGGAAGGCCCTCAAAATTGTCAGACTCAAGCCACCCTAGTCATAGACTGTTCTCTCTGCTACCGCACGGCAAGCGGTAACAGAGCGCCAAGTCTAGGTCCAAAAGGCTTCTCAACAGCTTCTACCCCCAAGCCATAAGATTCCTGAACAGCAAATCATGGCTACCCGGACTATTTGCACTGCCCCACCCCCACCCCATATTTTTACACTGCTGCTACTCTTAATTATTTATGCATAGCCACTTTAACTCTACCCACATGTACATATTATCTCAACTACCTCAACTAGCCGGTGCCCCCGCACATTGACTCTGCACCGGTACTCCCCTGTATATAGCCTCCCTACTGTTATTTTGTTTTACTTCTGCTCTTTTTTTCTCAACACTTTATTTTACTTTTTTATTAAAAAATAAATGCATTGTTGGTTAAGGGCCGTAAGTAAGCATTTCACGGTAATGTCTACACCTGTCGTATTCGGCGCATGTGGCAAATACATTTTTATTTTATTTGACGGTTGTATACCTCATCTGTATGGTTTTGCATTTGACAACACCTTTATACAAACGGAATGGTTTGCAATTGCCTTAAGGTCTCTTAGCTGACTGTAAAATCAAGACGATGGAGAAGGAAGGTGGAGGAGAGAACAGAAGAGCTGAAAAGAAAAAGTAGCTAAAATCAACAAGTCATCCATGTTACCTCGAAGAAAACACTGGAAAACCAGTATGCTCAGCAGAAGTCTATACACTTTTTTTTATTCCTTCAATCAAGTACTAACATAGTATACACTGTGTTCAAAACATTAGGAACACCTTCCTAATATTGAGTCGCACCCCTATTTGGGTTCAGAACAGCCTCAATTTGTCGGGGTATGGACTCTACAAGGTGTCAAGCTTTCCACAGGGATGCTAGCCCATGTTGACTCCAATGCTTCCCACAGTTGTGTCAAGTTGGCTGGATGTCCTTTGGGTCATGGACCATTCTTGATACACACAGGAAACTGTTGAGCGTGAAAAACACAGCAGCGTTGCAGATCTTGACACACTCAAACCAGTGCGCCTGGCACCTACTGCCTTACCCTGTTCAAAGGCACTTAAATATTTTGTCTTGCTCATTCACCCTCTGAATGGCACAAATACACAATCCATGTCTCAAAGCTTAAAAATCCTTCTTTAACCTGTCTCCTCCCCTTAATCTACAGTGATTGAAGTGGATTTAACAGGTGACCTCAATAAGGGATCATAGCATTCACCTGGTCAGTCTGTCATGGAAAGAGAAGGTGTTCCTAATGTTTTGTACACTCAGTGTATATTTTAACTGTAAATATATTAATAAAATGACCACAAAATATGGATTTCAGTCTGATTTAATTTAAGTGTTAAAATGAAATATTTGGTGAGATGCCTTTTAACCCCCTATCTGATATCAAAGTTCATTAAATCAGCATTTAGATAATTTTTGTATTTATTGTTAAATTAGTCTATGGGCAGTATTGGGAAGTGCTCTATCATAACATAGTACCTAGATGATAACTATCACCAAATTTCACACACAACAATTAGACCCATTGAGAACGTTTTTTAGTTGTATAGTCATCATACAGTATATTAAGCCAGGATTAAATTATATTGAACAAAAATATAAAGCAACATGTAAAGTGTTGGTACCATGTTTCATGAGCTGAAATAAAATATCCCCAAAATGTTCCATACGCACAAAAAGCTTATTTCTCTAAAATGTTGTGCACAAATTTGTTTACATCCCAGTTGGTGAGTATTTCTCCTTCGCCAAGATACTCCATCCATCTGACAGGTGTGGCATGTCAAAAAGCTGATTAAACAGCATGATCATTACACAGGTGCACCTTGTGCTGGGGACAATAAAAGGCCACTAAAATCTGCAGTTTTGTCACACAACACAATGCCACAGATGTCTCAAGTTTTGAGGGAGCGTTCAATTGGCATGCTGACTGCAGGAATGTCCACCAGAGCTGTTGCCAGATAATTGAATGTTCACATCTTTACCATAAGCTGCCTCCAACATAGTTTTAGAGAATTTGGCAGTATGTCAAACCTGCTTCACAACCACAGACCACGTGTAACCAAGCCAGCCCAGGATCTCCACATCCGGCTTCTTCACCTGCGGGATCATCTGAGACTGAGGAGTATTTCTGTCTGTAATAAAGCACTTTTGTGGGGAAAAACTCATTCTGATTGGCTTGGCCTGGCTCCCCAGTTGGTGGGCGGGCCTATGCCCTCCCAGACCCACCCATGGCTGCACCCCTGCCCAGTCAAGTGAAATCCATAGATTAGGGCCTAATGAATTTATTTCAATTGATTTATTTCCCTATATGAACTGTATCTCGTAAAATTGTTGAAATTGTCGCATGTTGCGTTTTTTTCTTCTTCAGTGTAGATCAGGGTTAACCCGCTATAACCGACACATTAGTCTCTTCTTCTCCGGCTTATCTGTTTTCTGAGAATAAATAACTATACAGTAGTTACTTTTTCATATGTTGTAAGATTCATATACTCTACATGTTTACAGTACCATAACTGTTTTGACACACTGGTGTGATATTTTCTATGTAGGCCTACAGTTACAGTGATCTGTTGCCTCATTATGGAATATTCGATCTCTTGAAGAACCTCTAGAGGTTATATATCAATTTTATCAGGGGCTTGTGGGGAACAATTTAATGCCATCAAACCTTTGCCACCCCGAGATTAGCCACTTTTTGGTATGTCCCATGGACTATATGTACAGTTGTCAGTTCATGTAATAATATGAAATAAAACTACCAAAAAAGACTGATGAAATGTAATATAATTGCGTCACAGAGATCATACAGGGAATCTCCATTAGCCAATCCGATTGCATAGATTTGAAAACGAGTGACACTCTTTTAAATATGATTGGCTCCCGGTCGTGATGACAAATACGGTGGGTGTGGTCTAATTTCTGACAAGTATCAACGTTACACGTCCATGCTTCAATCTGAAATGGTGCGGTCGGGTAAATAAATAGTGCAGTGCGTCGTAGCTTACTTTAATTGTATTTGTTACCCTTTAGTGTTATGATATCGATATTGTCACCATCAGTATATTAGTTGTGTTAGCTATACTACAGCCAGTATGTTGACCGGATGCCTGAGAAAAGGAAGTAAATCCACCAGGCTGAAGATAGCACTCATGCTCTTAGTATTGAGTTGTCAATTCGTCCATGTTCTCAGCGAAAAAGTGAGTAATGAATGAGATAATGATTTACCTATACTAATTGTTATACTACTGTATAAATATATTGTTAAACAGTTTGTGTGTAGCCTAGCTGAGTTTGATGAGAGTCTGTAGCCTACACGAGTCTGATACAATCCCCTGGCCCTGTAGTCTTCCTCTGCTCTGACTGTTGTGGAGAGTACTGAGACCAGCCTGGATGATGAGGATGCCCACCACATGGAGGAAGAGGGAGATCCTGAGGATTTGGAGGTGTTCCATCCCACGGATCAGTGGCAGACTCTCAAACCAGGTAATTGTTTTGTTAAAGTAGAAATGCACAGGTGTCTCATGAAGTACACATAGTAGTAATACATGTATTTTTAGTTGTATTTTATTAAGATCCCATTAGCTAGTGCTAAAGCAGCAGCTACTCTTCCTGGGGTCCACACAAAACATGACCTGACATAATACAGAACATTAATAGACAAGTACAGCACAAAGACAGAACTACATACATTTAAAATAAGAATACACCCGTTTATACATTTATGCCTTAGCATTCCATGCATCATGTACTCAGTATAACAGCAAGCCATTTATTTTCCCATATATTGCAGTCCTTTGCTCTACTGTTACAATTGCTTTGTCTAAGCAGGTCCTGATATCCTAATCTCACAGCACCAGTTGTTCTGTAAACACCAGAGAGAATCTCACAACATCATTACATTTGACATTTTATGAACCATCCGTGTCCTTGGTTCTTCCGTTGGCGTCAATAATAACAATATGAATAATCATGTGATTCATAGATGCCACAGAATGCAAGTGCAACACACGGAAACAAGAAACGGCATGGAGTATTAATGTATATGGCAGAATCAAAAGTATTCACTGTACAATATTGACATCACTCAGGCCAGGCGGTCCCAAGGGGCTCTCACGTAAGGCTAAACCTCCAGACAGGACAGAGGGAGGTCAAACTTGGGGAACACCAGATTCTCAAAGACCAGATAGATGGACAAAGGTAGGGATCCTGTTGAAATGTTTCTGTCAGTTGTATGAAACACCATAGATTTTTTTTGCCATGTAGCTATTGTACAGTAGAGGGCCATACTACGTTTGCTAGAGATTACATCAGACTCACCACAGATGTTTTCTCTGTGATTCAGACAGGGGAAGGAGAACACACCAGGCCCATCCTTCAGTGCTGAGGAGCTGAAGAAGGCTCTGAAAAATATAAAAGAAGGAGTGGATCCTGAAACTAGTGACAAAGAAGAGAAGGTACGGCCTGATTTGATGTGTCTGTAGTCTCTTTTCACGGTGGAGACAAGCGGCTGTGTAAAGAGACGAATGCCTCTGTGATACCATCTATCTTTGATTTCCCTCTCGGTCTGCAAACTATTCGTTATGGTTCTAGTGTGTTTCCCTGTGTGTTTAGGAGGCTCTCAGGGCCCAGTTTCGTCCCATGGAGGAGCTGAAAAGAGACATGGCCAAGCTGGACATGCTGATGGAGTCAGACTTCCAGGTTATGAGCAGACTGGTGTCCCAATTCAATTGCTCAAATGCCACTGTGGAGGAGAAGATGAAAGCTCTACATGACATAGAGTACCTTGTTCATCAGGTGAGCCCCCCCAGACTACAGTTAGGGAGTCAATTATGTACTAATGAGGTGGGAGGCAAGGAGATACTAATGAGGTGGGAGGCAAGGAGATACTAATGAGGTGGGAGGCAAGGAGATACTAATGAGGTGGGAGGCAAGGAGATACTAATGAGGTGGGAGGCAAGGAGATACTAATGAGGTGGGAGGCAAGGAGATACTAATGAGGTGGGAGGCAAGGAGATACTAATGAGGTGGGAGGCAATGAGATACTAATGAGGTGGGAGGCAATGATACAGTGCATTCGGAATGTATTCAAGAAGACTCAAGGCTGTAATCGCTGCCAAAGGTGTTTCAACAAAGTACTGAGTAAAGGGTCTGAATACTTATGTAAATAAGGTATTTCTGTTTTTTATTTTGAATATTTTCAAAAATGTCTAAAAATCTGTTTTCGCTCTTTGTCATTATGGGGTGTTGTGTGTAGATTGAGGACAAACAATAATTTAATTCATTTTAGAATAAGGCTATAACGTAACAAAATGTGGAAAAAGGGAAGTGGTCTGAATAGTTTCCGAATGCACTGTATACTAATGAGATGGGAGACAATGATATACTAATGGTTGGGGAATATAAATGGTTGAGACAATGAAAGAGATACATCGATTTTTTTTTAAATGTTAACCTTTTCATTTGATTGTAGAAATAACATTATAATTAGTTTCCTTGTTATCTGTGTTGTCAGGTGGACAATGCACAGAACCTGGCATCTAGGGGAGGATTGAAGCTTGTGGTTGATGCTTTGAACAGCACAGACTATCGCCTTCAGGAGAGTGCTGCTTTCGTCTTGGGGTCAGCTCTGTCAAGGTATAGCAGTCTCCATTAACCCATACGAACAGTCTAATTGTAAATACCAGCCAAAAGACAGAATGTTTTTGTTTGTATTTGTGTGTGTGTGTGTCAGTAACATTGTCATTCATTATATTCTTTCTAGTAACCCGGTAGTGCAGGTGGAGGCATTTGAAAGTGGTACCCTACAGAAGCTGTTAATGTTACTCGCCACTCCACGACCCATGTCTGTTAAAAAGAAGGCAAGTCTTGTTCCCAGTTCCCACATAACCAAATCCATTCATTAGTACTCTGATTCTACAATCAGTCCAGTATATGTAGCAGAGTTTATAATCCAGTAGGAGACCCTCTTTCAATTTGCTCCGATTTGATAATAACTTGGAAATCATAATTCTCTTCCTGGCACTTTACTGATGCTAATGTTTGTCTGTATACAGGCGTTGTTTGCTGTGGCCTCTTTGCTACGTCACTTCCCCTTTGCCCAAAGCCACTTCCTGAAGCTGGGTGGGCTGCAGGTGTTGGGGGATATTTTCCGAGCTTCCGGAGGCGGGGCTGTCCGTGTGCGGATTGTAACCATAATCTATGACATGATCAATGAAAAGGTGAGGGGTGCTCTTTAAATAATTGCAAAGCTAATCATGTGAAATCAAATTATGTGAATAGCACATTCTCTATTCTAGGAGCTGATCTCTCAGACTGGACTTGACCCCATTCCAGATGCTTCTCACAACGAGCGTTTGCGGCAGTACGCACAGGTCTCCCTCCAGCCACTGTTGGCAGAGCAGGGCTGGTGCAGCCTGGTGCCTGAACTGTTGGCCTCCCCAGAGCACGACTGGAAGGAGAAGGCCCTGAGAACTATCCTGGCCATGATGCCTCACTGCCAGACTCAATATCGGCAGGACAATGCCCTGTCTTCCTCCCTCAGCGCCCTACAGGAGCAGTACCAGGAGCTGGTGCTCACAGAGCAGGTCCTCGGAGACGAGGATGGATACTTTGGGGAGATCCTGGCCCTGTTGGAGACAGTGGTGCTGAAACTGAAGTGAGCATAGGGCTGGGTGAAAAAACCCATCAAAGGACAATAAAAACAAGTCTGCAGTTCTGTAATGTAACATTTTTATTTTGAGGCTGTGTGATATGATCACACATCTGCAAATCACAAGGTTGCCTTTTAGTTGCTGCCTCAAGAGGGCTTAGCCTTCCTTACACCTTTTTTCTACATCTGTGATGCATCATGCTTTGGCTTGTCTCAAAATAAGGCTCTCCAGTCTTCCCTGAGGAATACATTTAGCTGGGCTAAAGGACATTATTTTCCCTTATGACATTTGTGTTTCTTATTGCCCACTAATGTGAGACTGGTGCCCATGTGGGTGGCGGGTAGAGCATTGGGTCAGTAACTGAAAGGTTACTAGTTCTAATCCCGAGCTGACTAGGTAAAAAAGCTGCCGATCTGATCTGCCCATGAGCAAGGCACTTAACCCTAAATGCTCCAGGTTTGGCTGATCCCATGCCGTGACCCCACTCTCTGAAGGTGTCTCAGGGGGAGTGGGATATGCAACAAAAACATCCATTTCACACCACACACTTTTACATGTGTGAAACGGGACAAATAGAAGCACCCCTTATTTGACCTGCTGTTAACAGTAATGAAATCAGAACTATATTGAACAAAAATATAAACGCAACAATTTCTACGATTTTCCTGAGTTACAGTTCATATAAGGAAATCAGTCAATTGAAATCAATTCATTAGGCCCTAATCTATGGATTTCACATGACTGGGCAGGGGCGCAGCCATGGGTGGGCCTGGGAGGGCATAGGCCCACCCGTTTGGGAGCCAGGCTCATCCACTGGGGTGCCAGGCCCAGCCAATCAGAATACGTTTTCCCCCACTTTATTACAGACAGAAATACTTATGTGGAGTTCCTGGGCTGGCGTAGTTACACGTGGTCTGCGGTTGTGAGGCCGTTTGGATATACTGCCAAATTCTCTAAAACGACGTTGTGGTAGAGAAATTAACATTACATTCTCTGGCAACAGCTCTGGTGGACGTTCTTGCAGTCAGCATGCCAACTGCACGCTCCCTCAACTTGAGACATCTGTGGCATTGTGTTGTGACAATTGCAGATTTTAGTGGCCTTTTATTGTTCCCAGCACAAGGTGCACCTGTGTAATGATCATGCTGTTTAATCAGCTTCTTGACATGCCACACCTGTCAGGTGGATGGATTATCTTGGTAAAGGAGAAATGCTAACTAAGAGGGATGTATAGAAATGTGTGCGCAAAATTTGAGAGAAATAAGCTTTTTGTGCGTATTTCTGGGATCTTTTATTTCAGCTCATGAAACATGGGACCAACACTTTACATGTTGTGTTTATATTTTTGTTCAGTATACTTCCATAAAATTCTATTAGCTTTCATAAGAGAAGAGACTAAATGTTCATGCTTCATAATTTTATTAGTCTACAGTTTACTACAGATTTAGAAAGCTGGTGTCCTGTGATACTCCTCCTTACTCTGGATAATTCTGGCAGGAGAGGTGTCCAGAGAGACTTCTTGTTATGCCTCACACACTCCTCCATGCTTGACCAGGACTTGCTTGTGTTTAAGCCTGTGAAAAAGAGATTGTGTTCTGTTAATGACTTGAAATGGAAGGTTCAAATGTGGCACCTTCAATTCAAAAGTGCATGATTGAATGTAAAATGCTAAACAGAAACCTCAAGGATTGTTGAGTATAATATTGAGTCTACTTCTCTCAAATACACACTTTATTCTAATGATTTAATATTGCAGATCGATTGTAGCTTCCATCAATGTAATTGTGTGCTTCATTTCCAATCACCCATATATACACTACCACTCAAAAGTTTGGGGTCACTTATAAATGTCCTTGTTTCCGAAAGAAAAGCAAATTTTTTGTCCATTAAAATAACATCAAATTGATCAGAAATGCAGTGTAGACATCGTTAATGTTGTAAATGGCTATTGTATTTGGAAACTGCAGATTTTTAATGGAATATCTACATAGGCGTAGAGGCTCATTATCAGCAACCATCAGTCCTGTGTTCCAATGGCACGTTGTGTTTGCTAATCCAAGTTTATCATTTTAAAAGGCTAATTGATCATTAGAAAACCCTTTTGCAATTATGTTAGCACAGCTGAAAACTGTTGTGCTGATTTAAAGAAGCAATAAAACTGGCCTTCATGAGACTAGTTAAGTATCTGGAGCATCAGCAATTGTGGGTTTGATTACAGAATCAAAATGGTCAGAAACAAATAACTTTCTTCTAAACTCGTCAGTCTATTCTTGTTCTGAGAAATGAAGGCTATTCCATGCGAGAAATTGCCAAGAAACTGAAGATCTCGTACAACGCTGTGTACTACTCCCTTCACAGAACAGCGCAAACTGGCTCTAACCAGAATAGAAAGAGGTGTGGGAGGCCCCGGTGCACAACTGAGCAAGAGGACAAATACATTAGTGTCTTTTTTGAGAAACAGGCGCCTCACAGGTCCTCAACTGGCAGCTTCATTAAATAGTACCCACAAACACCAGTCTCAACGTCAACAGTGAAGAGGCGACTCCGGGAAGCTGCCTGTTGAGGACCTGTGAGGCGTCTGTTTCTCAAACTAGACACTAATGTATTTGTCCTCTTGCTCAGTTGTGCACCGGGGCCTCCCACTCCTCTTTCAATTCTTTTTTTTTTTGTAGTCATTTAGCATATATATTCCTTTATTATTTTCTGCCACCCCTTCCCTAATGAGAGTAAACTAATGAACAACACTTAGGCTTCTACTTCCAGCTTAAACATACTATATAGATTTTACAGACACAATCAATTTTACAGTAGTTATCTTTTGTTTGTTTTTACTCCTATCCTTCCGCTCCCCTCAACCCCTCCCATCTATTTTTGAAGACCATCCAGTTTGATTTCTATTTGAAATGTCTTAACTAATGTCTAAGTTATTTGTTTACTGTTAAGTGTGGTTGATAAGAATAAATGTATCGGGTAAAAGGCATGATCTGCCTTTAACTGAAAAATGTTTTAATCTTTAACAAACCCTACTACATTTCTAGCCAGTCAATAGGTAAGATACGTGCATTGTGCGTCAGTGGCACGTCCCTTTCCTGATAGTGCAACTGTTTCTAGAACATGGTCACGAAAAGTTACCTCACCGAAACTGGGGTAAGGTTGGGAGGTCAGTATCATTGATTCTAGGTGCATCAAGCACCTGCTTCATCATCTGATTTTCTCAGACTTCTGGTTAATTTTTTCTTATTGACGTATTGCCTAACCTTTCTGTTTTGTCTGGCACCACCTTGCCAGTGTTTCCTAGTGATTGATGCTGTCTGAGGCCATTTCAATCATCTATATTCTATAGGGAATAATTCTGAAACGTTATTTACAGCAGGTAAATAACCTCACCCTTGTGCTTTATACTTACATTACAGCCCATAGTAGGATAGGTATAATAGGAATAATACTCTCTCAGAAACCATATTTACACAAGGTAAATAACCCATGTGTTTTATACTTACTTGTTCTCTTTACACAGCACACACTCAGTGGTGTAAGTGTTGCCATCGCTCCCACACACAGGATCAAACTCTCTGGAGCACATGCCGCTTTCATACACCTCACACTGAGGCTATTGTAAGCAGGGGAAGAGCAGTCCTTACTATTATAGTTATTTTGACATACATCCTCATAGAAAGTATTGTAAAGGCCTTGTTTCAATAGAATAACTCACCTCTCTGGGCTGTGGGGGTCTTTCTTCATCCATGGCAAAAACTGTACAAAACATAAAGAAAGAAAAGGGTATTAACTTTTTCCTTGATGTGATTCACAATATTCTGTGTGGGGAAAAAGGTTGACTGAATGTTGCTCAACAACTGTCTGAAAAGTATGCCTTCTTTTATTATTGGTCTTTGAAACAAGATCACATTCCACTTCTTTAAATACCTTATTGTTTTCCAGATGAGCTCTTGACTAGAGAGAATATCACCTAGACAAATGACTGTTCCTTGTTGAACTTCCTCAATGTTTTATCTTTAGCTCTATGATGACACAGCCAGTGAGATACATGCCAGTAACCCCAATGTCAAGGTATCTATCTTGGAAATAACTTTTATCTTGGGATTAATGGCATGGGGTCTGAGACTGTTGTCCATATTCTCACCAGTGTCCTGTGACATACATATAATTAGGAATTACAATAATTATTCATAGGAATTTAATAGGATCTTGGCTCCCCACACAAAGCTCTCCCACAGTCAGCTTCATAGAAATGCCTGAGTAGACAAAAGGATATCACCTGACATTATTTTCTTGGTGCTGCTCTGACTTTCCCTTTGTGTGGGCTCTTACAACTGGGTATTGTATCCTAAACAATGTATCCGTCACCACTTCCTTATAGGCTACTCTTCATTCTTACATTCAGTCAAAAGCTTGTAACCAATTGAACTAGCATCGTTAACAATGAAGAGTTGTCTGATTATTCTCAAAACCTCATTGATCTAAGTTCAGAATAAGGTGAAATGTTCAATGTTAAAAATATCAAGCAATATTTGTACATGTATGTCAAAACAGCTCGTAAGTGCTGTTGCCAGTTGGTTATGGTAATAGTACTCACCAGAGAGAGAGAGGAGCACGATAGCACAGAGCAGTATTGTCAGCTTCATGGTCTCTGTGAAGGTATGGCTTGGCGCTTGTGAGTCTGCAGGTTCGTGTTTCCCTTGCCATCTAGCCTGCCTTTTTATATGGGGCTTTTGGGGCTTGACCTGTCAGTCAAATACCACTCCTCCCACCTCTCCATCTCTCCTCCGAGCTGGTTTGTTTGTTATTGCCACTGAGTTTTTGTCACATAGCAGTGTGTTGGCCAGCAGGGGCCAATGGTGATGTGTTCCAATGTATTCTGTTGCTTCCTGACTGCATGGTCATCATGACTAACACAGATCTGGATCATTTACATTTACGTCATTTAGCAGACGCTCTTATCCAGAGCGACTTACAAATTGGTACATTCAACTTAGGATAGCCAGTAGGACAACCACCCTATTTTTGTTTTTTATGGGGGGGGGGGTAGAAGGATTACTTTTATACTATTCCTGGTATTCCTTAAAGAGGTAGGGTTTCAAGTGTCTCCGGAAGGTGGTCAGTGACTCCGCTGTCCTGGCGTCATGGGGGAGCTTGTTCCACCATTGGGGTGCCAGAGCAGCGAAAAGTTTTGACTGGGCTGAGCGGGAACTGTGCTTCCGTAGAGGTAGGGGGGCTAGCAGGCCAGAGGTGGATGAACGTAGTGCCCTCGTTTGGGTGTAGGGTCTGATCAGAGCCTGAAGGTAAGGAGGTGCCGTTCCCCTCACAGCTCCATAGGCAAGCACTATGGTTTTGTAGTTGATGCGAGCTTCAACTGGAAGCCAGTGGAGTGTGCGGAGAAGCGGGGTGACATGAGAGAACTTGGGAAGGTTGAACACCAGACGGGCTGCAGCGTTCTGGATAAGTTGCAGGGGTTTAATGGCACAGGCAGGGAGCCCAGCCAACAGCGAGTTGCAGTAATCCAGACGGGAGATGACAAGTGCCTGGATTAGGACCTGTGCCGCTTCCTGTGTAAGGTAGGGTCGTACTCTGCGAATGTTGTAGAGCATGAATCTGCAGGATCACGTCACCGCTTTGATGTTAGCGGAGAACGACAGGGTGTTGTCCAGGGTCACACCAAGGTTCTTTGCACTCTGGGAGGAGGACACAACGGAGTTGTCAACCGTGATGGTGAGATCATGGAGCGGGCAGTCCTTCCCCAGGAGGAAGAGCAGCTCCGTCTTGCCGAGGTTCAGCTTGAGGTGGTGATCCGACATCCACACTGATATGTCTGCCAGACATGCAGAGATGCGATTCGCCACCTGGTTATCAGAAGGGGGAAAGGAGAAAATGAATTGTGTGTCGTCTGCGTAGCAATGATAGGAGAGACCATGTGAGGATATGACAGAGCCAAGTGACTTGGTGTATAGAGAGAATAGGAGAGGGCCTAGAACTGAGCCCTGGGGGACACCAGTGGTGAGAGCATGCGGTGAGGAGACAGATTCTCGCCACGCCACCTGGTAGGAGCGACCTGTCAGGTAGGACGCAATCCAAGAGTGAGCAGCTCCGGAGATGCCCACCTCAGAGAGGGTGGATCATGGGCCCACAAGATAAAACTAACAAGAAGTACTGCAGTTTTATGTTCTTGTGTATATGTTCTGCTTTCATTTGCTCAATACTTATTTCTTAAATCTCTGCAACAAAACAAACACAGTATACATCTTCCCTTTTTCAATTCACATTGTCAGAATAAGATGTACTTATTTCTAAATAGGGTATTTTTCTATTGTGTCTGTATAGGAATAAAAAAAGAGACAGACCATTATTTTTCAGGCAAACCCCAGTTTCACTACACAGCTCCCAAAGTGAATGACAGTTCAGTGGTAGATAATGAGTGGAATGACTGGAAAAAGTTGGACTTGCTTTCTAAAGAGGTCAATTGTGCTTTGAGACCTTAATAATGCAGGATGTCAGTCATCCTTTGTCTTTGTCAATGTAATTTGTAGTCTAAATGAAAATGTGCATCCACAAATGACTCACACAGTACACCTTGTGCATTCTCAATTGAATAATTTCTCAAGAAGATAATACTGTATATTTTAGAATGAATAGAAGTATCAGAGTAATATGTAGCTAGGCTACTAATTTCTAAGACATCTTTACAACAGGTCACATGCGGCAGGCTTTGTCGGAGTTTAATCTTTTTTCCTGTTTCATTTTCAGACGACTTTAAACATGGTTAATACTAGATTTTTGATGCCATGGATGGTCAGTCCTTGCATCCATAGCTGTCTATGAATTTGACATTGGTTACATTCTCCAGGCCCATCCCTCAGCTTTTTACCAAAACAGAGGCAGTTAATCACTTTGTTATTGTTTCAATTAAAGGTAGACTCAGCGATATGACGTAGATGCAAAAAGTCAACAGCATAGTGGGTCAATTTCCGCAACAACTAAGAGCGTTGAAGCGTGAGGTTCAACTTCTCCTGTTTTGTCTGCAATACATGTATCTCTGCAATTTCTAAAGTAATGCACCCCTCCATCCTTGACTTTAACTAAATTAGTATTTTTAACACACCTGTTAGAATTTCGATATCACAAAATTTGTGTTATAAGCAGTTTTAGGAGGACATAATTTTAAATTTTTTCCCGAAGCACCAAAAAGTTACTTTTCCTAATCCTACTCATACAGGTAACATGTTCTGGTTTCTATATAGTATCAGAAAGAGCAGATTCTGAGTTTTCCAACACATTTACCTTTGCCAAATAACTCTCAAAATTGAAGATATGAGCTCTATTTCATAATATCACTTTTTTCCAACAATAACCACTGTTCCTTTGCGCTCCACAGTGAGCATGCAGCAGTAGATCATCTACAGTAACATAAACTAATGAAAATGCTATTGTGTTCTTATTTTATTTTTTACCCAGGGCCTTTATAAAATCAACCAAGTTATTATTTCCCCGCTAGCATATATTTAATGTATTTATTAGACTGTTAGAATGTTGCAAGGCTCGGCCCAAAACCCTCAGCCCTTGAATTACGTTTTACATCGTCACATCCGACTCTGAGTGTACCTTAAATGTCCCTTGCCCAAGCGAGGGAGTGATGTTTGGAGAGGCAACGTCCTTGGTGGAAATCTTACAATTGAGCTTAAAAACAACCAACCTAGAGCTATGAATGTACCTATCAAGCTAACATAGCTACCTAGCACTCCTGTCAGGTAGCTAGCTACAGTTACCCATAGCTGGCTAGCTAGTTTTATAGTTTGGTCATTTATTCCAATAAATTTCAGAATTCCAAAAAATATGTTTATGAAGCTAGCTACATTTTATAGGGTCCTCACTACGAGACTAAGCCAATTTGCCAACGCTTAATGTAATCTATATATTTTTAGCAAGCTCGCTTCATAATTTTGTCTGACATGCCGAAAATGCAGCCGCGTCTTACTCTGGCCATCGGAGTATGACAAGTGACTACAGTTTGCATTGAATTGTGGGTCATATCAACCCCACAAGTGATCATGGTTCTTCACCAGGACATGCTTGCAGTTGAGCCTGTGAAAAAGAAATGGAATGTGGCACCTTCAATTCAAAAGGGCATGATTGAATGTAAAATGCTAAACAGAAACCTCAAGGATTAATGAGCGTAATACTGAGCCTACTCTCTCTTGAATTACAATATTTGTCTAATGATTTGATGGTTCTTAACGAATGATGATGTCTGTAAGTTATTTGTTTACTGTTTATTTAAGCATGGTTGATGAGAATACATGTATCAGGTAATGGATTGCTCATGATGTGTCCCTATCCCAAAATATGTTTTCATTTTTTAAATCACCCTACTGAATTTCTAGCCAGAGTCAATACATAAGATATAAATGTGCGTCAGTGGTCCCTTTGGTGATAGAGAAAATGTTTGTAGAACATGGTCGCGTAAAGTTACCTCACCGAAACTGGGGTAAGGTTGGGAGGTCAGTATCATTGATTGTAGGCGCATCAAGCACCTGCTTCATCATCTTATTTTCTCAGACTTCTGGTCAATTTTTTCGTATTGACGTATTGCCTAACCTTTCTGTTTTGTCTGGCACCACTTTGCCAGTGTTTGCTAGTGATTGAAATGGCCTCAAAGACAGTATCAATCATCTACACTACCGGTCAAAAGTTTTAGAAAACCTACTCATTCAAGGGTTTTTCTTTATTTTTACTATTGTCTACATTGTAGAATAATAGTGAAGACATCAAAACTATGGAATCGTGTAGTTACCAAAAAAGTGTTAAACAAATCAAAATATATTTTATATTTTTGATTCTTCAAATAGCCACCCTTTGCATTGATGACAGCTTTGCACACTCTTGGCATTCTCTCAACCAGCTTCATGAGGTAGTCACCTGGAATGCATTTCAATTAACAGGTGTGCCTTCTTAAAAGTTAATTTGTGGAATTCCTTTCCTTCTTAATGCATTTGAGCCAATCAGTTGTGTTGTGACAAGGTAGGGGGGGGGGGGTATACAGAAGATAGCCCTATTTGGTAGAAGACCAAGTCCATATTATGGCAAGAACAGCTCAAATAAGCAAAGAGGAACGACAGACCATTATTACTTTAAGACATGAAGGTCAGTCAATACGGAACATTTCAAGAACTTTGAAAGTTTCTTCAAGTGCAGTCGCAAAAACCATCAAGCGCTATGATGAAACTGGCTCTCATGAGGACCGCCACAGGAATGGAAGACCCAGAGTTACCGCTGCTGCAGAGGATAAGTTCATTAGAGTTACCAGCCTCAGAAATTCCAGCCCAAATAAATGCTTCACAGAGTTCAAGTAACAGACACATCTCAACATCAAATGTTCAGAGACTGTGTGAATCAGGACTTCATGGTCAAATTGCTGCAAAGAAACTACTACTAAAAGACATCAATAAGAAGAAGAGACTTGCTTGGGCCAAGAAACACAAGCAATGGACATTAGACCGGTGGAAATTTGTCCTTTGGTCTGGAGTCCAAATGTGAGATTTTTGGTTCCAACCGCCGTGTCTTTGTGAGACGCGGCGTGGGTGAATGGATGATCTCCGCATGTGTATTTTCCACCGTAAAGCATGGAGGAGGACGTGTTATGGTGTGGGGGTGCTCTGCTGGTGACACTGTCTGTGATTTATTTAGAATCAAGGCACACTTAACCAGCATGGCTACCACAGCATTCTGCAGCGATACGCCATCCCATCGAATTTGGGCTTAGTGGGACTATCATTTCATTTTCAACAGGACAATGACCCAACACACCTCCAGGCTGTGTAAGGGCTATTTTACCAAGAAGGAGAGTGATGGAGTGCTGCATCAGATGACCTGGCCTCCACAATCCCCCGACCTCAACCAAATTTAGATGGTTTGGGATGAATCGGACGGCAGAGTGAAGGAAAAGCAGCCAACAAGTGCTCAGCATCTGTGGGAACTCCTTCAACACCGTTGGAAAAGCATTCCAGGTGAAGCTGGTTGAGAGAATGCCAAGAGTGAGCAAAGCTGTCATCAAGGCAAAGGGTGGCTATTTGAAGAATCTCAAATATAAAATATATTTTGATTGGTTTATCACTTTTTTTGGTTACTAGATGATTTCTTATAAGCGTCTGGATTAGTGTCCCGCTCCTTGAAAGCGGCAGCTCTAACCTTTAGAATTTTGATGTCTTCACTATTATTCTACAATGTAGAAAATAGTTAAAAAAATTAAGAAAACCCCTTGAATGAGTAGGTGTTCTAAAACCTTTGACCGGAAGTGTATATTCCATAGGGAATAATTCTCTCTGAAACTTTATTTACTGCATGTAAATAACCTCACCCTTGAGCTTTATACTTACATTACAGCACATAGTAGGATAGGTATAATAGGAATAATACTCTCTCAGAAACCATATTTACACAAGGTAAATAACCCATGTGTTTTATACTTACTTGTTCTCTCTGGAGCACATGCCGCCTTCATACACCTTACACTGAGCCCATTTTAGGGAGGAGAAGAGCTGTCATTCTCTCATAATTATGACTTATATACTGTATCTCATAATAATGTCTTACTATCTCATTATTATAACTTACATATCTGGATGAGGTCTATTTGAGACTATCCTATCAACGTGATCTGAAGATCTGTAAGATCCTATATTTCTCAGAGTTGTGGCTGAACAAGAACATGGTAAATACAGTGCCTTACAAAAGTATTCATCCCCCTTGGCGTGTTTCCTATATTGTTGCATTACAACCTCTAATTTAAATATATTTTTATTTGGATTTCATGTAATGGACATACACAAAATAGTCCAAATTGGTGAAGTGAAATGAAAAAAAATTACTTGTTTCAAATAATTCTAAAAAATAAATAACGGAAAAGTGGTGCGTGCATATGTATTCACCCCCTTTGCTATGAAGCCCCTAAATAAGATCTGGTGCAACCAATTACCTTCAGAAGTCACATAATTAGTTAAATAAAGTCCACCTGTGTGCAATCTAAGTGTCACATGATCTCAGTATATATACACCTGTTCTGAAAGGCCCCAGAGTCTGCAACACCACTAAGCAAGGGGCACCACCAAGCAAGCAGCATCATGAAGACCAAGGAGCTCTCCAAACAGGTCAGGGACAAAGTTGTGGAGAAGTACAGATCAGGGTTGGGTTAAAAAAAAATATCAGAAACTTTGAACATCACACGGAGCACCATTAAATCCATTATTTAAAAATGGAAAGAATATGGCACCACAACAAACCTGCCAAGAGATGGCTGCCCACCAAAACTCATGGACCAGGCAAGGAGGGCATTAATCAGAGCGGCAACAAAGAGACCAAAGATAACCCTGAAGGAGCTGCAAAGCTCCACAGCGGCGATTGGAGTATCTGTCCATAGGACCACTTTAAGCCGTACACTCCACAGAGCTGGGCATTACGGAAGAGTGGCCAGAAAAAAGCAAACACGTTTGGTGTTCGCCAAAAAGCATGTGGGAGACTCCCCAAACATATGGAAGAAGGTACTCTGGTCAGATGAGACTAAAATTGAGCTTTTTGGCCATCAAGGAAAACGCTATGTCTGGCGCAAACCCAACACCTCTCATCACCCCGAGAACACCATCCCCACAGTGAAGCATGGTGGTGGCAGCATCATGCTGTGGGGATGTTTTTAATCGGCAGGGACTGGGAAATTGGTCAGAATTGAAGGAATGATGGATGGCGCTAAATACAGGGAAATTCTTGAGGGAAACCTGTTTCAGTCTTCAAGAGATTTGAGACTGGGACGGAGGTTCACCTTCCAGCAGGACAATGACCCTAAGCATACTGCTAAAGCAACACTCGAGTGGTTTATGGGGAAACATTTAAATGTCTTGGAATGGCCTAGTCAAAGCCCAGAACTCAATCCACTTGAGAATCTGTGGTATGACTTAAAGATTATACACCAGCGGAACCCATCCAACTTGAAGGAGCTGGAGCAGTTTTGCCTTGAAGAATGGGCAAAAATCCCAGTGGCTAGATGTGCCAAGCTTATATAGACATACCCCAAGAGACTTGCAGCTGTAATTGCTGCAAAATGTGGCTCTACAAAGTATTGACTTTGGGGGGGTGAGTAGTTATGCACGCTCAAGTTTTGTTTTTTTGTCTTATTTCTTGTTTGTTTCACAATAAAAAATATTTTGCATCTTCAAAGTGGTAGGCATGTTATGTAAATCAAATGATACAAACCCCCGAAAAATCCATTTTAATTCTACGTTGTAAGGCAACAAAATAGGAAAAATGCCAAGGGGGTGAATACTTTCGCAAGCCACTGTATAAATCTAGCTGGTTTTTCTATACATCGGCAGCACAGAACGGCAATGTTGGGAATGTTCAGGGGAGGGGGTGTGTGTCTCTTTGTTAACAACAGCTGGTGCGCAATCTGTAATATTAAGGAAGTCTAGAGGTTCTGCTCGCCTGAGTTAGAATACCTCATGATAAGCTGTAGACCATACTATTTACCAAGAGAGTTATCTATATTTTCGTAGCTGTCTATTTACCGCCACAAACCGATGCTGGCACTAAGACGCACTCAACAAGCTGTATAGGGCCATAAGCAAACAAGAAAATGCTCACCTAAGGCGGCGCTGCTAGTGGCCGGTGACTTTAATGCAGGAAAACTGAAATCCGTTTTACCTAATTTCTACCAGCATGTCACCTGTGCAACTAGAGGCATAAAACCTCTAGATCACTTTTACTCCACACACAGAGACACATACAAAGCTTTCCCTTGCCCTCCATTAGGCAAATCTGACCATAACTCTATCCTCCTGATTCCTGCTTACAAGCAAAAACTCAAACAGGAAGTACCAGTGACGGAAGTGCTCAATACGATAGTTCTCAATACGGAAGTGGTCGGAATGAAGCGGATGCTAAGTTACAGCACTGTTTCGCTAGCACAGACTGGATTCATCCGATGGCATTGAGAGATTAACACATCAGTCGCTGGCTTCATTAATAAGTGCTTTGACGACGTCGTCCCCACCGTGACTGTACATATCCCAACCAGAAGCCATGGATTACAGGCAACATCCGCACTGAGCTAAAGGTTAGAGCTGCCGCTTTCAAGGAGCGGGACACTAATCCAGACGCTTATAAGAAATCCCGCCACGCCCTCCGACGAACCATCAAACAGGAAAAGCTTCAATACAGGACCGAGATCGAATCCTCCTACAATGGTTCTGACACTCGTCAGATGTGACGGATGTATGTCGCTGAGTTGTCATAATGCTTCAGCAAATGTACATTATCCCAGGGGCATTGGAAGACACAATGTAAGTAACCTAATTTATGTCCCTCTTACTGCCCTGAATGCTTCTGCTGATCCCACAGCTATTGTATGCAGTAATCATGTACCTATGAACCAGAGTTATACTGTTAGCACTGAGGTGGTGTGCCCTAGTAGGAAGTCCACTGTGTGCAGCTCACCCTGCACTAAGATAAATTACATGAGCATGTCTACTTCTGCTAAGCTTCCCAGTAAAGCAATGAAAACAATCAAGCATCCCAGAAAAGTGCAGAAAATAGCCTGCGTTAACATACATAGCTTAAGAAACAAGGTTCAAGAAATCAATAATTTGCTAGTAACAGATAACATTCATATTCTGACAATCTCTGAAACTCACTTAGATAATACCTTTGATGATACAGTGGTAGCAATACATGTTTATAACATCTACAGAAAAGACAGAAATGCCAAAGGTGGAGGTGTTGCCATTTATATTCAGAACCACATTCCTGTAAAGCTTAGAGAGGATCTCATGTTAAATACTGTTGAAGTAATATGGCTACAGGTTCATCTGCTTCACCTAAAGCCTATTCTGGTGGGAAGCTGCTATAGACCACCAAGTGCTAACAGTCAGTATCTGGATAATATGTGTGAAATGCTTGATAATGTATGTGATATCAACAGAGAGGTATATTTTCTGGGTGATTTAAATATTGACTGGATTTCATCAGGCTGCCCACTCAAGAGAAAGCTTCAAACTGTAACTAGTGCCTGCAACCTGGTTCAGGTTATCAGTCAACCTACCAGGGTAGTTACAAACAGCACAGGAATTAAATAATCAACATGTATTGATCACATCTTTACTAATGCTGCAGAAATTTGCTTTAAAGCAGTATCCAAATCCATCAGATGTAGTGATCACAATATAGTAGCCATATCTAGGAAAACCAAAGTTCCAAAGTCTGGGCCTAATATTGTGCATAAGAGGTCATACAAGAAGGTTTGTAGTGATTCCTATGTTGTTGATGTAAAGAATATTTGTTGGTCTGTGGTGTGTAATGAGGAGCAACCAGACGCTGCACTTGACACATTTCTGAAATTGCTTATCCAAGTTACTAATAAGCATGCACCCATTAAGAAAATAACTATTAAAACCCTGTGGATTGATGAGGAATTGAACAATTGTATGGTTGAGAGGGATGAGGCAAAAGAAATGGCAAATAAGTCTGGATGCACAACCGAATGGCAAATGTACTGCAAATTGAGATATCATGTGACTAAACTGAATAAAAAGAAGAAGAAACTACACTATGAAACAAAGATAAATGACATAAAGAATGATAGTAAAAAGCTTTGGAGCACCTTAAATTAAATTATGGGCAAAAAGGCAAACTCAGCCCCATCATTCATTGAATCAGATGGCTCATTCATCACAAAACCCACTGATATTGCCAACTATTTTAATGATTTTTTCATTGGCAAGATTAGCAAACTTAGGCATGACATGGCAGCAACAAATGCTGACACTACACATCGAAGTATGACTGATCAAATTATGAAAGACAAGCATTGTAATTTTGAATTCCATAAAGTGAGTGTGGAAGAAGTGAAAAAATGATTGTTGTCTATCAACAATGACAAGCCACCGGGGTCTGAAAACTTGGATAGAAAATGAATTAAAAGGAATTCCACCACCCAATAATAGTAAAGCCCCCTTTACTGGCTCAAATAGCCGACTAATCAGCCTGCTACCAACCCTGAGTAAACTTTTGAAAAACAATTTGTTTGACCAGATACAATACTATTTTACTGTAGCACAGCACAGCACTTAAAAAATGACGGATGATTAGCTGAGAGAAATGTATGATAAAAAGATTGTGGGGGCTGTTTTGTTAGACTTAGTCTGCTGCTGTAAAAACATATGTGTTATGGCTTTACACTGCCGGCTATATTGTGGATAAAGAGTTACCTGTCTAACAGAACACAGAGGGTGTTCTTTAATGGAAGCCTCTCCAACATAATCCAGGTAGAATCAGAAATTCCCCAGGGCAGCAGTTTAGGCCCCTTACTTTTTTCAATCTTTACTAACGACATGTCACTGGTTTTGAGTAAAGCCAGTGTGTCTATGTATGCGAATGACTCAACACTATAAACGTCAGCTACTACAGTGACTGAAATGACTGCAACACTTAGCATGGAGCTGCAGTTAGTTTCAGAATGGGTGGTAAGGAATAAGTTAGTCCTAAATATTTCAAACTAAAAGTATTGTATTTGGGACACTAAACCCTAAACCTCAACCAAATCTTGTAATGAATAATGTGGAAATTTAGCAAGTTGAGGTGACTAAACTGCTTGGAGTAACCCTTGATTGTAAACTGTCATGGTCAAAACATGTTGATACAACAGTAGCTAAAATGGGGAGAAGTCTGTCCATAATAAAGCGCTGCTCTGCTTTCTTAACACTATCAACAAGGCAGGTCCTACAGGCTCTAGTTTTGTCGCACCTGGATTACTGTTCAGTCGTGTGGTCAGGTGCCACAAAGAGGGACTCAGGAATATTGCAATTGGCTCAGAAGAGGGCAGCACGGCTGGCCCTTAAATGTACACGGAGAGCTAACATTAATGATATGCATGTCAATCTCTCATGGCTCAAAGTGGAGGAGAGATTGACTTCGTCACTACTTGTTTTTGTAAGAGGTGTTGACAAGCTGAATGCACCGAGCCGTCTGTTTAAACTACTAGCACACAACTCGGACACCCATACATACCCCACAAGACATGCCACCAAAGGTCTCTTCACAATCCCCAAGTCCAGAACAGACTATGGGAGGCGCACAGTACTACATAGAGCCATGACTACATGGAACTCTATTTCACATCAGGTAACTGATGCAAGCAGTAGAATCAGATTTAAAAAACAGATAAAAATACACCTTATGGAACAGCGAGGACTGTGAAGAGACACACACACACAGGTACAGACATATGCATACGCACACGGGCGCTAGCACACACACTCTACACACACGTACGTTGTAATATTGTTGTTTAGGGGTATCATACATTTTGTGTTGTAGATATGTGGTTGTGTGGCAGTGTTATATGATGTACTGTTTTATCTTTTGTTTTATGTGTAATATAAGTGTCTTAATGTGTTTGGACCCCAGGAAGAGTAGCTGCTGCCTTGGAAGGAACTAATGGGGATCCCTAATAAAATACAAATAAAGGGCTTGCAAACTATCACGGATTAAAAAGGGAAACCCAGGCGGCGAGCTGTCCAGGAATGCGAGCCTACCAGACAAGCTAAATACCTTCTATGCTCGCTGCAAGGCTAGCAACACTAAACCATGCATGAGAGCACCAGCTGTTCCGGACGACTGTGTCATCACGCTCTCTGTAGCTGATGTGAGTAAGACCTTTAAACAGGTTAACATTCACAAGGCCGCAAAGCCAAACGGATTACCAGGACGCGTACTCAGAGCATGCGCTGACCAACTGGCAAGTGTCTTCAGTGACATTTTCATCCTCTCCCTGACCCAGTCTGTAGTACCTACAGTTGAAGTCGGAAGTTTACATACACTTAGGTTGGAGTCATTAAAACTTGTTTTTCAACCACCACAAATTTCTTGTCAACAAACTATAGTTTTGGCAAGTCGGTTAGGACATCTACTTTGTGCATGACACAAGTAATTTTTCCAACAATTGTTTACAGACAGATTATTTCACTTATAATTCACTGTATCACAATTCCAGTGGGGTCAGAAGTTGACATACACTAAGTTCACTGTGCCTTTAAACAGCTTGGAAAATTCCAGAAAATGATGTCATGGCTTTAGAAGCTTCTGATAGGCTAATTGACATCATTTGAGTCAATTGGAGGTGTACCTTTGGATGTATTTCATGGCTTACCTTCAAACTCAGTGCCTCTTTGCTTGACATCATGGGAAAATCAAAGAAATCAGCCAAAAAATTGTAGACCTCCACAAGTCTGGTTCATCCTTGGAAGCAATTTCCAAACGCCTGACGGTATCACGTTCATCTGTACAAACAATAGTACGCAAGTACAGTGGGGAGAACAAGTATTTGATACACTGCCGATTTTGCAGGTTTTCCTACTTACAAAGCATGTAGAGGTCTGTAATTCTTATCATAGGTATACTTCAACTGTGAGAGACGGAATCTAAAACAAAAATCCAGAAAATCACATTGTATGATTTTTAAGTAATTAATTTGCATTTTATTGCATGACATAAGTATTTGATACATCAGAAAAGCAGAACTTAATATTTGGTACAGAAACCTTTGTTTGCAATTACAGAGATCATACGTTTCCTGTAGGTCTTGACCAGGTTTGCACACACTGCAGCAGGGATTTTGGCCCACTCCTCCATACAAACCTTCTCCAGATCCTTCAGGTTTCGGGGCTGTCGCTGGGCAATACGGACTATCAGCTCCCTCCAAAGATTTTCTATTGGGTTCAGGTCTGGAGACTGGCTAGGCCACTCCAGGACCTTGAGATGCTTCTTACAGAGCCACTTCTTAGTTGCCCTGGCTGTGTGTTTCGGGTCGTTGTCATGCTGGAAGACCCAGCCACGACCCATCTTCAATGCTCTTACTGAGGAAAGGAGGTTGTTGGCCAAGATCTCGCGATACATGGCCCCATCCATCCTCCCCTCAATACGGTGCAGTCGTCTTGTCCCCTTTGCAGAAAAGCATCCCCAAAGAATGATGTTTCCACCTCCATGCTTCACGGTTGGGATGGTGTTCTTGGGGTTGTACTCATCCTTCTTCTTCCTCCAAACACGGCGAGTGGAGTTTAGACCAAAAAGCTCTATTTTTGTCTCATCAGACCACATGACCTTATCCCATTCCTCCTCTGGATCATCCAGATGGTCATTGGCAAACTTCAGACAGGCCTGGACATGCGCTGGCTTGAGCAGGGGGACCTTGCGTGCGCTGCAGGATTTTAATCCATGACGGCGTAGTGTGTTACTAATGGTTTTCTTTGAGACTGTGGTCCCAGCTCTCTTCAGGTCATTGACCAGGTCCTGCCGTGTAGTTCTGGGCTGATCCCTCACCTTCCTCATGATCATTGATGCCCCACGAGGTGAGATCTTGCATGGAGCCCCACACCGAGGGTGATTGACCGTCATCTTGAACTTATTCCATTTTCTAATAATTGCGCCAACAGTTGTTGCCTTCTCACCAAGCTGCTTGCCTATTGTCCTGTAGCCCATCCCAGCCTTGTGCAGGTCTACAATTTTATCCCTGATGTCCTTACATAGCTCTCTGGTCTTGGCCATTGTGGAGAGGTTGGAGTCTGTTTGATTGAGTGTGTGGACAGGTGTCTTTTATACAGGTAACGAGTTCAAACAGGTGCAATTAATACAGGTAATGAGTGGAGAACAGGAGGGCTTCTTAAAGAAAAACTAACAGGTCTGTGAGAGCCGGAATTGTTAATGGTTGGTAGGTGATCAAATACTTATGTCATGCAATAAAATGCAAATTAATTACTTAAAAATCATACAATGTGATATTCTGGATTTTTGTTTTAGATTCTGGCTCTCACAGTTGAAGTGTACCTATGATACAAATTACAGACCTCTACATGCTTTGTATGTAGGAAAACCTGCAAAATCGGCAGTGTATCAAATACTTGTTCTCCCCACTGTATCTATATATTTTTTCTAATTTATGGCCGATTCACGATATATATCTTGATTTTAAAAAACGTTTCTCTAATTAAGCTTCGTTGCACAATTAAAGGTCAATACACTGCATTTCAAACAGTCAGTAATAATCTAATGAATTCGGGGCTTGTAAAATTATACCTAGGCTAAACATAAGCCTTCAAACATAAGACCCACTAATAATTTAATTAATTTATCAAAATAGTTTAACCTGATTTTTTGCTATAATCACTGATCTGGCTTTCAAGTCTCTCCATTAAAATGCCGTTTTTGTTACAAATCTAACCAGAACCATGCACAATGCACATCCACTAATAATGACCAACTTCTAGTAGCAGGCATTATAGAAAATTAACACAGGTCTCTCAAGCACATGTCCACTGATAGTGAGTAGCCAGCTAGTCTTTATATTTAAAGTTTAGCCAACGTGGATCTAGTTGCTTGCTAACCAGGTAGAACAGTTGAACTGTTATGAATACACCCTCCTGTCCATCTCCAACTGTTTGAACAACAGCCTGTTCACTTTGTTTAAATGTTGAAATCAAGTGGACTGCCTGCATAGGAAGATGCTTATTTCTCATAATAAGAAAGAGTTGCCAATTCCTTATACAAATGCATATTTTTATGCTCGTTGCACATTTATAAAGCACAGACTAGACAGCTAGCACATAAGTATGTGGCAAAAATGCTGCTAGCGGTATATGGTACCGCATAGTTGCACCGCAATGAAACTCCCGTTTTAGTAGGGTCTGTTCTGTTCTACATTTTGGGAGTTGAGACATAAAATGGGTATCGTTACAAAGGTTAAGTTCTCCTCTATTACAGTAAAATAATGTTTCAATGTGTTTCGGTGCCCATATGACCCATTATGTCGGACCAACCCTCAAATGCAAAAAGCGAGTTGAAACTGCTTGTTGTCAGTGGGGATGAAGTGATCTTTCCTCTCTGTTGTTGTGAGTGGCAGGGGAAGCCGGGGGGCCGGGGAAGGGCTTGGTGTTTGTGTGCGAGTGCGAGTGGGAATGTGCATAGTGCACAGCACAGAAGGAGCTATGGAGACGACACCAAAAATACAATAAAAACCTCGATTCTTGCGGTAAAGGCATTTTGAACATCGTGCTAAAACATAAATTCTAATTAATCAAATTAATTCGATATATCGCCCAGCCCTACACAAGTATTGTGGTCCTCTGTAGCTCAGCTGGTAGAGCACGGCGCTTGTAACGCCAAGGTAGTGGGTTCGATCCCCGGGACCACCCATACACACACAAAAAAAAGAATGTATGCACGCATGACTGTAAGTCGCTTTGGATAAAAGCGTCTGCTAAATGGCATATTATTATTATTAAGTCAGAAACTGTTCTCACTGCTACCGCATGGCAAGCAGTACCTATGCACCAAGTCTGGAACCATTGCAGCCTGACCAACAGGACCCTGAACAGCTTCTACCCCAAAGCCATAAGACTGCTAAATTGTTCGTTAAATAGTTAACCAATAGCTACCCACACTATCTGCATTTACCCTTTTTGCACTAACTATTTTGACTCATCACATAAGCTGCTGTTGCTGTTATTGTTATATATTATATATATTATATTGTCTGTCCAGTTGCCAAGTCACTTTATCCCTTCCTATATGTATAGTGCCCCTTGACTTATTCCACATTTTGTTGTGTTATAGTCTGTATTCAAAATGGATTAAATATATTTTTTGGTCTCACCCATCTACACACAATACCCCATAATACCAAACATGTTTTTAGACATCTTTTGATTTTTTCCTCAAAATGAAATAGATATCTCATTTAATTAAGTATTCACACTCCTGGGTCAAAACATATAGTCCCCTGTAGCTCAGTTGGTAGAGTATGGCGCTTGCAACGCCAGGGTTGTGGGTTCATTTCCCACGGGAGGCCAGTATGAAAATGAAAATGTATGCACTCACTAACTGTAAGTCGCTCTGGATAAGAGCGTCTGCTAAATGACTTAAATGTATGTGAGAATCACCTTTGGCAGCGATTACAGCTGTGAGTCTTTCTGGGTAAGTCTCTAAGAGCTTTGCATACCAGGATTGTACAATATTTGCACATTATTATTTTTTTAATTCTTCAAGCTTTGTCAAGTTGGTTGTTGATCACAGCCATTTTCAAGTCTTGCCATAGATTTTCAAGCCAATTTATGTCAAAACTGTAACTAGGCCACTCAGGAACATTCAACGTCATCTTGGTAATCCACTCCAGTGTACATTTGGCTGTGTGTTTTAGGTTATTGTCCTGCTGAAAGGTGAATTTGTCCCCCAGTGTCTGTTGGAAAGAAGACTCAACCAGGTTTTCCTCTAGGATTTTGCCTGTGCTTAGCTCTATTCCATTAATTTTTATCCTAAAAAACAAAAATCCCTATTCCTTGCCGATGACAAGCATACCCATAACATGATGCAGCCACCACCATGCTTGAAAATATGAAAAGTGGTACTCAGTGATGTGTTGTGTTGGATTTTTCCTAAACATAATGCTTTGTATTCAGTTTTACTTTAGTGCCTTGTTGCAAACAGGATGCATGTTTTGGAATATTTGTATTCTGTACAGGCTTCCTTATTTTCACTCTGTCATTTAGGTTAGTATTGTGGATTAACTCCAATGTTGTTGATCCATCCTCAGTTTTCTCCTATCACGGCCATTAAACTCTGTAACTGTTTTAAAGTCACCGTTGGCCTCATGGTGAAATCCCTGAGCGGTTTTCTTCCTCTCCGGCAACTGAGTTAGGAAGGACACCTGTATGAAATCACTACTAGTGACGGGGTGTATTGCTACAACATCCAAAGTGTAATTAATAACTTCACCATGCTCAAAGGGATATTCAATGTCTGCTTTTTTATTTTTTACACATCTACCAATAGGTACTCATCTTTGCGAGGCATTTGAAAACCTCCCTGGTCTTTGTGGTCGAATCTATGTTTGAAATTCACTGCTCGACTGAGGGACCTTACATTTACATTTTAGTCATTTAGCAGACGCTCTTATCCAGAGCGACTTACAGTTAGTGAATACATATTTTTTTATACTGGCCCCCCGTGGGAATCGAACCCACAACCCTGGCGTTGCAAACACCATGCTCTATCAACTGAGCTACATCCCTGCCGGCCATTCCCTCCCCTACCCTGGACCAATTGTGCGCCGCCCATGAGTCTCCCGGTCGCGGCCGGCTGCGACAGAGCCTGGATTCGAACCAGGATCTCTAGTGGCACAGTTAGCACTGCGATGCAGTGCCTTAGACCACTGCGCCACTCAGGAGACAGATAATTGTATGTGTGGGGTACAGAGATGAGGTAGTCATTAAAAAATCATGTTAAAGACTATTATTGCACACAGTCCATGCAACTTATTATATGACTTGTTAAGCACATTTTTACTCTTTAACTTATTTAGACTTGCCATAACAAAGGGGTTTAATACTTATTGACTCAAGACATTTCAGCTTTGTATTTTTTATTAATTTGTAAAAATGTCTAAAAACATAATTCCATTTTGACATTATGGGGTTGACACAGAATCTCAATTTAATCAATTAGAAATTCAGAATGTAACACAACAAAATGTGGAAAAAGTAAAGTGGTGTGAATAGGGCCTACTTTCTGAAGGCACTCTACATATCTACAGTACCTCAATTACCTCGTACCCCTGCACATTGTCTCGGCACTGGTACCCCGTGTATATAGCCAAGTTATTGTTACTCATTGCGTATTTATTCCTTGTGTTATTATTTGTCTAGTTTTCGAATATAATTTTTTTCTCTCTGCATTGTTGGGAAAGGCCTGTAAGTAAGAATTTCACTGTTAGTCTACACCTGTTGATTACGAAGCATGTGACAAATAACATTTGATTTGATTGATTTGACTTACTATCGCATAATTATAATGACTTAGTATTGCACTATTATGACTTACTATCTCATAATTATTACTTTATATCTCATAAATATGACTTACTATCTTATAATTATGACTTACAATCTCATTATTATGACTTACTATCTCATTATTATCACTATTTCATAATAATGACTTACTTTCTCACAATAATACCTTAGTATCTCATAATTATGACTTACTATCTCATAATTATGACTTACTATCTCATAATTATGACTTACTATCTCACAATAATGACTTACTTTCTCACAATAATAACTTAGTGTCTCATAATTATGACGTAGTATTCCATTATTATGACTTACTATCTCATAATTATGACTTAGTATCTCATAACTCCTAGTCAGATGACAGAAACAAGCTTCCATAGGTTCCACTTATTTAAAGATCTTATTGTTTTCTAGGTGTGCTCTTGACTAGAAAGAATATTACCTAGATAAATGACTGTTCCTTGTTTAACTTCCTCAATGGCACCAGATTGCTCTAATTTATGATGTGATTAGCTGATATGTAAAATACCTATGCAGGCGTTGTAAGATCTGGCATACCTCAGCAATGTCTGAGCAGGGGAACACAACCTAATAAGTGTTGAGGGAGGATCGTGTCAAATAGGCTAGCATTTGTTTCACTAAAAATATATGTGAGTCAATGAGGCCATAGATGGCACCAGTGAACCGTTGTAACACTGGTGACACTTCTTACAATGACACTGTCAATATAGTAGGCTATGTCGAAATAACTGTCACCAAAAATTTTAACATCTGTTTAAACTGGGTTCTCTAATGTCAAGTTCCAACGCATAGGCGTTGGCTATATGATCCATGGCATAACATATGCTTAGATTTTAAATGTATCCCGAACGTTACATGAAAAGGTAGAGTGCGGCTTTTGATCTGAAAACATCCGTGTAAAGTACTTGCTATCTTGCACACTAATTCCAATACATGCATTGAACGTTTAATATCTGCCAAATCTCATGCAATAATGGTTATAATATCGTAAACTGTTTGTTTTATTTTTCTCATGCCCACTTGCTAGGCAAGGCTCACTTTCGCAAGCGCAAATTCATTACGTCACAGCGCGTCCTCTGCCTGCAGCCACTGCGTTCGCGCCCCCGAGTGTTCCTCGCGTTCGCCTGCGCCTAGCTAGCTAGGTATTCACCTCGAGACAGAGCGTGGAGTTTTGTGGAGTAGTGACAAGAAAATGGCGGAGTGAGTGGGTTGCGCTTTGAAGGAAAGCAGCGACCCTAGGTTTCCGTAAAATATAATACGAACAAAGGAGAATCACATTTTAAAAAATAACTTTCATCGGAAATTTGACAAACAACAACAACATTGCCCCTCTCGCGGAGGTGGTTCAAACAGATTATCGAACGGGGCTTCGCAGGACCACTGGTGTCATTTCGATACCTCGACGCTAGCTGGCTAGCGACGAGGCACTGGGCGACGGATAAACAAGGCACATTAGAAGTGTTTTCAGACGAATTATTTGGCCATTTTCGTGATATGTTGGGTTTATTTTTGTCAATATTTTTTAACTAGCTAGCTAGTGAATAACGCATGAAAAGAAACAACGTCTGTTCTAGCTCGCTAACATTACATTGTTTCAAGTACATAGCACACGACCAACCAGGACTGTATGTTCACGTTAATGTTCTGATAACGAGCTGGCCAAGTAGGGGAACCGACGGAGTAGTCCCAGAGAATACTATTTTAAACTGATTGGGGTTGCTCGTATTTTGAGGATATGGCAAGCAGCAGCGGCTCAAAAGCCGAATTCATTGTCGGTGGAAAATACAAACTTGTCAGAAAAATTGGATCTGGATCATTTGGTGACATATACCTGGCGATCAACATCACAAATGGAGAGGTAATAAACTAGTGGGTAACTAACTGTTCGCTGTGTTAATCAACAGCCAAGCCGACTCGCCGAGATTGAACAGAAGATTGCTTAGTTAGCCTTCCTAACGTTAGCTAGCTAGCTGAAATGTTGGCCAACGATGCTCAATGAATACCTAGCTAACTGTCATCAAAGATAATTGTCGACATTGACCACTATAAAAAGTGTAACGAACTACATAACGTTATTTTCTTATACATAAAACGTTTGTTGTACCTAGTTAGTAAATTACGATTGAATTGATGTATCTTAAACTAAAGTTAACGTTAATAACATCAAGCTGCCTAGCTAACGTGGCTAGTTTAAAGTAGGTAACTAACTACGTAGACTACTACGTTAGCTAACTTACTGATCATTTTGTTTTACAGGAGGTAGCTGTAAAATTGGAATCTCAGAAAGCCAGACACCCACAGTTGTTATATGAAAGCAAGCTGTACAAAATATTACAAGGAGGAGTTGGAATCCCACACATACGGTAATATACATTTTCATTATTTTGGACACAGTTTAATATCGGAGACGTATGTGGAAAGGAGAGAAGTCATAGCTAATTGTACAATGTATGTACACAGTTACATTTCCTATGCAAATATGTCTGGTTTACTTCCACATGCCATCTGTAGCTGGGAAGCTAGTTAGCTGGCATTAGTTAGCTTTAATCGCCTTGGCTTCATGATTTTCCTTGGTCTTTGCTTAAACGTTCCACATACATTCCCTTTTAACGTTAATATTATTCGAAAGACCAATCCTTCATGAGCCATGTAGATTTTAATCAAATGTGTTCATTGTTCTAGTTTTAACATGCAAAAAAATCACCAGGCCACGAAAAAAATCGGTGTGCTGGAAATGGCCGCTCCTCTTTTGTTGTTTGTTCCAACATGTCTTCCTTCCCTGTTAGAAAATGGCGGCTCAGCACTAGCGAAAACAACTAGCTATCTGGGCCTAGTGGATTTGTCTCTCAAGGTGACTTCAACGCTAATGTGGGACCTTATATATATCTCGTCAAACACCTAAAATTAGTTTATTTTAGATTTCATGGGTTACAAGGCAATATGAAGAGTAGGACTTGGGTAATGGCTTAGTTCACTGACACATTGGTGGAATTTATAATCCATGGATGTGCACGTTTAAAACAACTGGTCATAATTACCCATTTGACATATCATTTATCGATATTATCCATTCAGTGATAAACAATTGTTTTTGGTTTGATTGTAAATCATACATGTGAATTTAGGGTGTTGTGACAAAATACACCACTTGTTTGCATTTGACTTGGAAAAGGGACATAAGGATACTAAAGCAATCAAAGATGATAGGATGAACTTGAATGCCCGTGAGGTGAACATTATTGGACACAGTAATGCTGTATACAAAATAGCCACTATACATTACACATTCAGCATAATACATACATTGCACGTTACCCAAAATACACATTGTGCACTTCTCATATAGCCACATACATAAACATATTGCACATTTCCCCTATATTCAGTCAATAGAGTACTGAATGTAAGGGAAGTGTGCAATAGGTATGTGGCTAGAACACTTGAAAAAGAAAAGGAGAGCCACACACTCTAGCTCAGATGCAATAATGCCCCTTGCCTGTTTTTAAGACTCTGATCGACAACACTGTTTGTGATAGCTGCAGTTGTTTCTAATCTTCAATTCTATCTGTAACTTGTGACACTTTGTCTTTTTTGTATATTTAGTTTTTTTCTGTAATATTTTATGTACACGCTGCTATTTCCATGTTTTGCCGCCTTGCCAAGTCACCCTCGCAAAATAGGTTTTTAACCTCAATGGGTCTTGCCTGGTTAAAAATAAGAATTTTATAACCAGCGTTACAACAGACAAGCTTCCTTCATCAGGGTATAATGACAAACACTGCGGGTCACTAGTTTATATAGTTTCAAAGGACACACAGGTGTCTGTTAACATGGCCAGGTGTGGCTTGATTTCATTGGTTAATTTACAGATATAAATAGAACATATAAAAAGCATGAATGGATAACATACGATCATAGACACAATATATGAGATTGTGAACAAAGCTAGAATCGGGTTAAAGTTTTGTACCTATTTGTTTCAGGGAGGGCACAGTCAATTCTATTTAGGCCTAATGGCGAATAGTTCACGCCCCGATTAAGCTGGGCTGTTGCCGTGGATGAGGGTCAGGGTGATCATCAGGCTCTGGTACTTAGAATGACTTAATAGAAAGATAGGACTACTAGCCCCGCCATGACCCTTCTGGATCACTTCTTCCTCACCTTCTAACAAGGCCTATTTACAGTGCCTTCGGAAATTATTCAGACCCCTTGACTCATTCCACATTTTGTTACATTACAGCCTTATTCTAAAATGGATTAAATAAATAAAAATTCTCAGCAATCTACACGCAATACCCCATAATGACAAAGCAAAAACTAAAATACCTTATTTACATAAGTATTCGGACCCTTTGCTATGAGACTCGAAATTGAGCTCCGGTGCATCCTGTTTCCATTGATCATCCTTAGATGTTTCTACAACTTGGTTGGAGTCCACCTGTGGTCAATTCAGTTGATTGGACATTATTTGGAAAGGCACACACCTGTCTATATAACGTCCCACAGTTGACAGTGCATGTCAGAGCAAAAACCAAGCCATGAGGTCGAATGAATTGTCCGTAGAGCTCTGAGACAGGATTGTGTCGAGGTACAGATCTGGGGAAAGGTACCAAAAAATGTCTGTAGCATTGAAGGTCCCTAAGAACACAGTGGCCTCCCCATCATTCTTACATGGAAGAAGTTTGGAACCACCAAGACACTTCCTAGAGCTGTCATATGGTGGTGGCAGCATCATACTGTGGGGATTTTTTTCAGGGGCATGGACTGGGAGTAGTCAGGATCGGAGCAAAGTACAGAGAGATCCTTGATGAAAACCTGCTCCAGAGCGCTCAGACTTGGGCAAATGTTAATCTTCCAACAGGACAAGCCCTAAGCACACAGACAAGATAACGCAGGAGTGGTTTCGGGACAAGTCTCTGAATGTCAGAGCTCAGCCAGAGCCCCAACTTGAACCCGATCGAACATCTGAAAATAGCTGTGCAGCAACGCTCCCCATCTAACCTGACAGAGCTTGAGAGGATCTGCAGAGAGGAATGGGAGAAACTCCCCAAATACAGGTGTGCCAAGCTTGTAGCGTCATACCCAAGAAGACTTGAGGCTGTAATCGCTGCAAAGGTGCTTCAACAAAGTACTGAGTAAAGGGTCTGAATACTTAGGTAAATGTGATATTTCTGTTTTTTATTTAACAAATGTGCAAAAAATTCTAAAAACATGTTTTTGCTTTGTCATTATGGGGTATTGTGTGTAGATTGATGAGGATAAAAACAATTTAATCAATTTTTGAATATGGCTGTAAAGTAACAAAATGTGGAAAAAGTCAAGGGGTCTGAATACTTTCCGAATGCACTGTATACATTGTTGAATATTATGCACTACCCAATTAGAAACGTTTAGACTAGAAATGTTGGGCGTGCCACCATTTTATCTGCTAGTCTCCAGGTTCCTGCCCTGGGTATTAACAAGTCAGTGGGCTAGTTTCACAGCTTACTTCCATGCTTATACAATTTAATACAAGCCTTTGTTGGCAGGCAAGGTTTGCATTGAGCTTTGTGGTTGTGCACCCTGTGCACTGCCTGGATAAATAAGAATGGGGGTTGTAGAATAGAGTGTTTCACGCTCCCTCTATACTCTCATAGCCGGTTGTTTGTTTTCAGGTACATCATCAGCATGTGGCTGGTGCACCTGTTTAGTCCTGAGCTTGGGAACCTTTCTGTTATTCAACTCACCTGACAGTTCTGGAATGATATTTTATTTTCACAACGAGAGTTGGAAGGTTAAATCTGGAAAGTTCTCCAATGCTTTTCCCCCTCTCTTATTTTCATCACGTTTAATCAGACCTACTTATACCCATTTCAGACAGAATATGTGGTATGTTACCTGTAAACAATATAAGGCCAAGTTTATATGACCCCCTTTCAAACAGCCCCTTATTTAGCTTATTTACTTATTTGCAGGTATCCATACTCCTTTTATACATATCAGTGGGTTACTGGGAAATTGGGGGCGGGGGTGTTGGTTAACCATGAGGGCTGTTTGCATTTACAATTAGGGAGGCGTTAAACAATGCAAGTGTTCAATGAATTTACCTGCTAAAAAGCAGAGAACCATTCACACAGACCCAATACTTGTATTTTGGTTACAGGGTCTGTGAAAATGCAGGAATCATGACTAGGTCTTTAGGTGGCTTTTATTTTCCCATGTTTTTTTACATTTACATTTAAGTCATTTAGCAGACGCTCTTATCCAGAGCGACTTACAGTTAGTGAGTGCATACAAATTATTTTTATTTTTCATACTGGCCCCCCGTGGGAATCGAACCCCTTTACCCCTTTCAGATATTTGAAAAAGCTGCTATAAAAATGCAGGCATGGTAAATTAGTGTGATTTTGGTCTGTGTATGAAAGGGATATAGACTAGAGCCTGTGGTTAAAAACCTAAGTGCAAACATTCTGGAAAGCTGGCGCCATTTAATTGACTGAAGGGTTGTAGAGCCAAGTTATTGAGATGAAAATAATTCCATTATATTACCTGCGTAGGGAGCTTGTGCAAACATTTTTACATTTTTAGTCATTTAGCAGATGCTATTATCCAGAGCGACTTACAGGAGCAATTAGGTGTAAGTGCCTTGCTCAAGGACACAACGCTCTTAACCTCTAGGCTACCTGCTGCCCCAGGTAGCCTAACTTTCTCTTTAGTAAAGAAGACCATCATCAACAGATGAAGTCCACTTGAAACGTAGCCAAATGGCGGCTGTGTGCTGGTATATTCAAACTAAGACGATGCTTGTGGACCAAGGCATGGTGGCTTACTGGTAACCTAAACTCTAGAGCTGCATTCTGTTACTTAGCTACATACCGTGTACAAATAAGACCCGTTTTGTGTTGGGTAACTCTAGTCATGGATATGCCCAGCCATTGGCTGTTTGTAGGTAAGGAGGGGGTTGGGGATTTTTAATTTGCACAACTGAAAGCTGTGGTGATCAGCTGATACCTCTAGCAGAGACTGGGTGTTACCCAGGCAGGTGACTTCTTCTCTTGGGGACCTCAAAGGGCTAAAGGCCTTTTCAGAATTCTTGGTACGTGTGTGAATTGTACATGAATGTGCAGGCTTTAAAGGCTCAGTGGGTAGTGTCAGGCACTGCTTTTGAATTGAGATGTTTTAGAATGTTTGTTTGGGAATGTTACTGTAGGAACTAGCTGAGAGATTGAAAGAACTCATGGAACTTTGTCAAAGCCAGAAGAACCTGCTGAACAAGGCGCGCCCCTCCCCCACTCTCTGCCTGTTGCAATTGTATGGCTGTGTTTTAATGCAGTGTTCACGTCATGTTGGAAACTCGGACATTTCCAACTTGCTTACTAGTTGTACAAAGATTATACCTGAGTTTCCCATTTGGGAAGTATCAGAATCAACCAATAGGAAGCCCTACGCAAATAACTTACGTTCATTTTAACTTGGAGGTCCCTTGTTTCCGACATGACGTGAACGCGGCATAATCAAGAAAGGGAAGTCTTGTGCTTATGCATTCTCTCTTGGGTCCATTGAGATTATGAAACTCTGCTCTTTTTTGAATTACACCTTTAAAAAAATGCCAGGCCTATCGGTTAATGACTTGTTTCTTTCCTTAATTTAGTTTCCTTTGTAGTTACATGTTGGATTGTCTCTAAAGCAGCCTGGGTTTACACTGATATTATGCCAATAAAGAGGAAATGAGTGTCTCACAAAGAGGCCTGTAGTTTCCTGTAATGTTTGCCTGAGCAGACAGTTTTAATGCACAGTATTCAATTGGTGGATTCCTTATTGTGCATGGACTGTAATTGATTGTAGTTTTAACATGTAGCCTAGATGGCATATACAGTTATGGACAAATATAGTGGCACCCTGGCACTTTTCTTAAATAGTTCCCTATTTATAAAAAAAAAATTGGTCACCACACCTTTTCAACATTGCATAACCAATTATTTTTTTGAACTTAAGTTTACAATTTTAATTTAGAAAATAATGACATGGCTTGGACAAAATAATTGGCCGCCTGAAGCTAGTACTTGGTTGCACGGCCTTTGGCCAAGATAACTGCAGACAAACTCTTCTTATAGCCATCAATGAGCTTGCTGCACCTTTCTACTGGCAATTTTGCCCACTCTTCAACAGCAAACTGCTCTAATTCTTCAATGTTGTAGGGGTGCCCTCCACCAACTGCTGTTTTCAGGTCTCGCCATAGGTTTGGGATGTGATTCAGATCTGGCCACTCCAGAACAGTCCAGCATCTCTTCTTGAACCATTCCCGGGTGCTTTTTGATGTGTGTTTGGGGTTGTTGTCCTGCTGGAAGACTCACAACCTTCAATAAAGACCCAGTTTTTAGACACTGGGTTGAACATTGAACGTTATCAAACCTCCCCGATCTTTGATTGTAGGGAGGATGTTCTTTTCATTGAATACTTCATTTGGTCGTCAGTAAACACAGCGCTGATCTGTATTGCCAAAGAGCTCTTATTTACCAAGTAGCTACGGGGTGCCAATTTTCTCCATGCCATTTGTCTTAAGTTTAACAGTTTAATTTAGAAAATAAAGATTACAAAAGTAACATTGGTTCTGCAATGTTGAAAATCCAATTACAAGGTGTGGTGACCGAACGTTTATTTTATTTCAGCTTATTTTAGAAATATGGAACTATTTAAGAAAAGTGCAAGGGTGCCAATATATGGATTAGTCCACTGAGACCGGAGTGAATCAGACAGGTGTCTCGTGTGCCATATATTTTAAATTTTATTTGCCACTGCTTGACTAAAACAATCTTGGTCGACCAACAGCCTATCGACCAAACAATCGAGAGCTTTGCATAGGCATACCAAATTCTACCACAACTTTTTGGCTGCCACATGTTGGCTGTTACACCTGTGCTTGTGAGGCTGTGTCCTGGGGGTGTGTAAGCTTGTAGAAATGCAGAGTTTGGAACTGTTTGCTTAGTTCAAAGTGCATTTTCTTTGCTGCCATCATGGGCGGTCTTGTGAAATGGTGCTATTGACTAACAACACCCGTAGCTAATTCCGTAAACAAGATCTGTCAGAGTAGCAGAATGGCTGTGTGGACTCTTGCAGTACATCGTTCCCCTACAATACCTCTTTGTTTAGTGAAATCTTGGACAAGATGGTTGCCTGGCGACTGCTGGCCTGGCAGTGTACTGAAGAGGTGTTGGGAGTCTCTTTGACCTCTAATGGCAGAGCTGTGAGGATTAGACTGACTCTCTAACTAAGGGCTCTCTAACCCTGTTCCTGGAGAGCTACCCTCCTGTAGGTTTTTGCTCCAACCCCAGTTGTAACTAACCTGATTCGGCTTATCAACCAGCTAATTATTAGAATCAGGTGCGCTAGATTGGGGTTGGAGTGAGAACCTACAGGACGGTTGCTCTCCAGGAACAGGGTTGAAGAGCCCTGCTTTAACTATTGTCAGGCCAGCCTAAAAAACAAAGCATCTCTGTTAATGATAGATGAGGCCTCCCTTTATAACTTGCTAGAGTCCCAGGGGTTTGGATGGAGTTATGATGACCCCCGTGCTCTTTAACCAGAGAATGCTGCTCATCTGTGAGGAGAGACATGTTTCTGGAACAACAGGGTTTGACCAAATCACCAAAGTCCACCCTCCGCATACGTTTTTGCCTCTGGTATTGAAATATGAGCTTTGACCACACAACTGTTGCATTACTGGTTATGTTACATAGGCCTAATAAATTACTATGCAATTGCTATGCAAAGTTTGACATAAGAAAACACTGTCATACATAACATTTGTTATGGGTTAATATGAATATTGATGTATGGCATGGCTGGTGCTGTCTTGCAGGTGGTATGGCCAAGAAAAGGACTACAATGTCCTAGTGATGGACCTGCTGGGACCCAGTCTGGAAGACCTCTTCAACTTCTGCTCGCGCAGGTTCACAATGAAAACTGTACTAATGCTCGCAGACCAGGTAAGACTCGGTTTAATCAATGCTCTTTATCGTGCACTTTGGCCCTTTGCTTAACTTCGTCTGGTTACAAAAAAAAAAAGATTAACACTTAACATATTAATTCTGTATTTGCCAAAGGGAGAATATTACTTGTACATTTCTCATTCTTATGAAACGTTTGAAAATGGGCTTAGAAGACCACCAGTCTATTTTCAAGTTCTTGCGTTAACTGATTGAGAGCCATTTTCCCCACAGATGATCAGCAGAATCGAGTATGTGCATACAAAGAACTTCATTCACAGAGATATCAAGCCAGACAACTTTTTAATGGGTATTGGCCGTCACTGTAACAAGGTAAGCTTTCAGCAGTTTCCCCCTCCTGAGATGCAGTAAGTGGAGTGAATCTCTGACCTAGTTTCGCTTTTGTTTTATACACCATTGTGTGAAGTGATACAACTAGCCCATATTATTGATAGAATTATCTTGTTTTTATACATTTTGGTGGTTTCATGTATTTTTTTGTGGAAAATATTGATGATCTAATCCTCAGTGAGGCAAATCTGATTATTTTCTTTGAATAGGCTACATGTTCTGGTAATGGACATTTCCAAGGCTAATTGTTTGTGGTTGGTCTAGTCCACTTGTTATGTGGATGGAATTGTTTTGTTAAAGTCACATTTAGGTACTTTTACAATCAGGTAATACAGGCCCTCGTTGTTTTCTTAGACAGCATCATAGTTGTGGATCTGTTTGAGATCTTATACAGGACTACAAAAAGGTTTCTGCATGATGTGTAATCCCATTCATTCTTTCCCCTTTGCAGAAAATAATTTTAAGGCGTTTTGTGATTCTTTTTTCATATACAAACTGTATCTCAAGTTGCCTGATTTGTATTTTGTTTTTAAATAACTCACTATTTTGAGCCCTTGCAGACAGGCAACATTTGGCAAAGTTAAAGCATGATGCGTGTTTTAACACGGACCTGTCCACACCAGCTGTGGCTGTCGATAGTGTTACGTGATATAAACTCATCAGACTAGTCTAATCAAAACGAAACGGTACCTTTTGGGTATTCAAGCATTGAAGCCTGTATTACCATTTTTGGCAGTGCTGTCTGGAATAAGTGTTTACCATTGTGTGTCTGTGTGAATGCCAGCCGTAAGCTTATATAATTTTTACATACACAAACTAAACTCGAACAACATTATAAAGGGTGCACATACAATCCTTTTTGGATGGCAAGTTCTGACACTGAACTCAATGGACGGGAAGACTGGCATAGCAGTAGCTTTTGCGAACCCCACTCTATCCTCTTCATGTTTAAATCAACTGCCTTTCTCTTAACCTGAACTCCCTGCATTCTGCTTCCTATCTGCTGTTTACAATGGTGCTTATATACCCCTTAGCTTGTGCCCAATAGGGTGGTCGCCTTTAATTCAGGAAGTGTGTTTCTGAAGTAGTCTTCATTTGGACATGGCTCCATTGGTGAAAATAAAACTCTAGCGAAGAGCAATCGTTAAACCTTAACCTTAATCCCCCCCCTCTTTAATAGATTGCATGTGTACACTGCACCAACACTAGCTTCTTCTTCTCTATGGTTTGGAGAGTGATACTCCGCTTCTTTTGTTGCTTTGTCCTGGGCTGCTCTATAGAAATCCTCTAATCAAGAGCCACTGTCACAAAGGCTGTCCTGTCACGCGTTTCTCGCAGCTGTACTAAATCTACTCTGTATTGACGGCTCCATGCAGATTAATTCATGCTTCTTTCTTGTACTGCACGCTTTTCCTCTGTTTGGCGCTGTAGAGCTGCTAATTGCCAGATTGGGCTTTTCCAAAGTCTGCCAAAGTATTCTACCCTCTTCCTTACTGAAGGTGTCTACTGTTTCAAAGCAGTTTCAGGATAATAATAAAAAATATATATATATATATTATATGTATTTGACTCATTGCTTCCTGTGAGATCTCAAGGAGGTGGTGGGTTGGGTGGCTGCATTTTCCAACGCTTTTTCACGCCTTATTGTTAAATGAATGCCCATATTAGGGAATGGCCTTCATTATTTAGATTCTCTTTTAACCCTAGTTGTGCCAGTAAGTCAACTGCATATTTTGTTCTGCACTCAGGCAGACTGTTGCTCCAAATTTGTAGGATGATTATGGTAGAAAGCAATTCTACTGTGTGCCACTGCTAGCGTTAAATGCTGCAATATCAAAAAGCCACTGCAAAGTCAAAAACGCGAAACAGGCTTGGAAATAATTGTATGGTTATTTTTTACCAAAAAAATTTACATGGGGATTGGGCAGTTATATTGTCTTCATTTCTGCCTCTATGACCGAAATTGGTATTGCAGCGTGGACTGCTTATCCTGCAGAACATCTCTCCCCGCCCCCATCGGCCTAGCCTAAAAACTGGCTTGCATCTAAGCCCAGGCTAACTCCTAGGATGTCCTACCACAGTCAGACTCCTCTCTGATTTTAGCTCATGCTTTGCTGGTGGACGAAGGATGGCCTTGGGCTTTCTCTCCCCCTTCTCCTCCCTCTCCTCCCGTTCTTTTTCTGAGCCTTGGTGTTGCCTGTCTGCGCTGGCCTTGTGGGGTTGTCAGCAATACTGTTTGATGCACTGCACCCTTTATTTGTTCAGTGTTTAGAATCTCCAGTGGGGAAGAGGAAAAGAAGCTTGGCTGTTAGTTCTTCTCAGGACCCATCTTTCTCAGGATTAAACCAGGTCTGAAACCACAACCGCCTCTTAATACTCCCCCAAATTCTGTTTGCTTTTTTCTTTTGGAGTTTATTTTACCCATTTAGAAACAGTACTACTTTTTTATTTCATTAATTTGGTCAATAATTTATGAACACCATATTGGCATTAAACCAGACACACATGCTAAACAGATCTAGAGATTAACACCTAATCCAGATTGCAGGGATCTGTGTTTAGGTGGATGAAGGACATATGGTGACTAGTAGTGGAAGATGCTGTTGAATTTTCTACAGTTTGATTTTTAAAAAAGAGGACGTGCTCCTCATTTGAAGTCGTCACTGCGCCCACTAGGCTAATTTATATTTTGTTGCTTTTCCATTTCCTTGGAGCTGTTTCTCTGGTTGAGTTTTCTGTGCCAGTTAAGCAGAGGATTATTTTCTCTTGGTTTCACAAATGATCATCTCCTTCTGGGTTTCAGGATATGTCAACACAGGAAAATGTCAGTCACTAACCCGTAACAGTAGTGTGTATATTTCAAGTGACCGTGTTGGCCAAAATGAGCCAACATTGAGTTGAGTGCAATTTTCTTAAATTCCTACAGATTTTCTGTCTGCTCAGCAGTACTGTAGCTATTTGGTTTACATGACCTGCATTGGCATTAGACTACAGAAGGGAAAACTGGGCCATGTGGCTATGAAAACCTTGCTGTGGTGATACTCTGTTGGAGAGCAACTGGCAATGTGGCAGCCATTGAGCTGGTCTGAACTAGCTTCCTGTTGCCAGAGACGGTGCTGCTGACATCACAGCCTGCCTGGCCCGGCTGACTGTTGGCAAGCAGCCAGTGGCATGATGAGTAGAAAAAAGGAATGTTTGGAAAATGTAGGGCCTGAATAGCCAGAATGGGGACCGGCACGGCAGACGGGTGGGGTTAGCTTATGCTTGCTCGCCGATTAGCAGACCTACAGTTCAAAAATTTTCAGTTCCTGTTTTTCAAAGGGGAAGAGAACTTAACTGCTTGAACACTAATTATTAGTATGGCTTTGCAACCAGAATCCTCAGTCTGAAAATCTTACTTCCGATGAAACATACTTTGACTTTAAAAGTATCTAGGTTTGGGCTACTTTGTTTCACAGGTTGGTTTGTTAGGGTGGGCCTGTGAAGTCAATATGGTTGCTTTTGAGATGGTTGTGAATGTTCAGGTAATGGTATGTTGTCGAAGAGTGTACTAAGAACCAACATTCAAAGAAATGCAGTGACTCGGCATGTTAGATTTTAAACCAACATGTAGCCTATTTTGAAAGTCATTGGCCTATTAGATACAGGTCTGACTTTGAAGTATTTTTTACAAGGTAACTGATCCGCGATTCACAATTACTATTGTTATCTGTAACAGTGTATGTCAACGGTTCATCATTTCCTTGAATATTAGCAGATGGAAAAGAAAATGGGATGCTTTTGGTCAGAACAGGTCTGTCTTTTGTTGTGAAAATGGCCTGCCCACATTGGATAGGTTGTGTATTTGAACCACATTCTCAATTAGGCTACATTTCTACTGATGGTTCAAATGATGAAACTAACTTTCAGCAATCCTTTGACTGTACGCATTGCTCATGCAAGTGCTATAATGGATGACTTATTTTCACATTTATGAAACTCATACTTACCATTACATAGTTCTTAAGGCTCTAGACCTAGGTGAAGTCAAAATTTCAAATGTCTTACCAGATAGCAGTTTACTTCAAATTAACTCATCCTTGATTTTCTATTTCAGCTCTGCGGGTTTAGTGGAAGCTCCTCAAGCCCCTGCTTTTGTTCTGTGAACGCAGGAATATGCTGTTTAGGGTGGCCATTGGCCTTGCTACGTTGTGTATTTATACACTCTGAAATGTTTCATTCTGCCTGCAATGTTGCTATTGAACACCAGCTGAAGGTATCTCAGGATAGAAGAAAAAGGTGCAAGTTAATGAATAACGCGGAAAAGGGAGTGTTAGTTAGTTTGCGGCAAGTGGACGGTTGCGTGTGGATCTGCCTTTCCTCCCGACCTGACTTTTCAGATAGAAGCGTCACAATGGAATGTTGTGATTGGTGTAGACAGGAGGAAATAAGGTGTGAATCCCCGGCTGAGCCAAGCAAGCAGAGGCACGGCTGAGTGGATCCGCCAGTCAGTCACTGCTGCATCAGTGAAAAACGTATGTTGGGCGAGGCACTCTCTCTTAGGGACTGCAACCTGCAATTGTGTGTGGGCAGTGGAGTGGAGAAGTATGGCAGGCAGTCAACAAATTAGATCATTCCCATCTGAGACAAGACTGAGACAAGACGGGGCTTTCAACAACCATAGAGAACTGTTAGCAGGCAGGGAGCTATTAGTGAATGAAAACCTTCTTGAGTTTGCTGCAGAGAATCCATTTGCCTCTGTCTCTGACCCCTGGGTGTTCCCTGATCCTGCCATCACATGGCCAGAACTGTTTGTATAGATAGCAAGCAGGGGCCTTGAGGATGGCTGCTTCACTAGTGAAATGGTACATGGAGCAGAGCAGGACATTGGAAGAATAGACCCATGATCTCAAGCAGTGGCATTTTGTCAATCGTTCCCTGTGAATCAGGATATTTCTAAAATGTCAATGTTTGTTCTTTTCCCAATTGAATTCTTTTCAATCTTTTCCCCCCTCCTTTCAGTTGTTCCTCATCGACTTTGGTCTGGCCAAAAAATACCGGGACAACAGGACACGACAGCACATACCGTACCGAGAAGACAAGAATCTCACCGGCACAGCACGCTATGCCAGCATCAACGCGCACCTGGGCATCGAGCAGAGGTAAGAGCTCACCACCCAGTAACTACAGTCATGTGCAATCTATTCCAGCCTTCGCTGGATATTCTCTTCTCACTCCTTATCATTTGCACGCTTTCAGCCGGAGTGATTGGATTCCTAGGGCTTAATATAGAGGTTCATGGGTATTTTCCCCACTTTATTGGGATCATTTTTGGCATGAAGGAGCTTTTGATGTTCAGACTGTGTGTTCCTGCTGGGGCTGCAGACTGGCTCTAAGGACTTGTCCTCATGATGACCAAGATGCACTCATTGGTCAAGCTAGAATCGAGCATCCACCAACAGCTTGGTTGACCCAGAATCCTAGCTTTGACAAACAAGGCAGTGTGATTTAGCCAGACAAGTCATGCGCCCATAGCTCTGTATTGAGCTGTACTGTAACAATGCAAGTCCAAGACTAGATGTTTTTATTTTATTTGTACTTTTCCTTTTGACATACAAGTATGGTATATTACAGCAACGTAAGCATGCAGTAATTTTCATAAAACCTTTGATACGTTGTGAGCATTGTCTTTCGTATTAAGATAGAATTCAACATAGCTGGAAATCCTTTTGTTCCCCTGTCTAAACAGGCTTTTTATGAATGCTCGTTTTCATGTCATTTGAAGCATTCAGTTGGGATATGAAAAACACAGCATGTGGCTGCTCCACTGAGCCGTGCTCCAAAAACAAAATGTGAAGTAGTAGAAAAGGATTGCCTACTGTTGAAACACCGGAACAGGATAGACATCCCACCCCCTGCTTGCACTTTACCAGTTAAATGCTGTGTCACTGGTCTGGAAGTTAGTGTACAGCTTAGCCATTACAAAGGGCCTTGAGATTAATGTCAAATGTGTTGCTGTTGAACCAACTGAGATGTTACCTTTTTACGTACTGAATGCCAAATGTCTCTGTATGTTTCCAGTCGCCGAGATGACATGGAGTCGCTAGGCTACGTCCTGATGTACTTCAACAGAACCAGCCTGCCCTGGCAGGGACTAAAGGTAGGCCAGGCAGGTACTCTAGGGCTCCCAGTCCACTATATAAGTGGTTCATATTTCACCAACTCGCTCGCCACAGCTTTTCATCCATGCTTCTGCTACTAGACTTTCCCCCCCCAAAAATAAAAATATAAAACTGATTTTCAGTTGTCTCCATAACAACTTGATTTCAGATTATTTAAAATGTTCATGACATATTCACATTTGCATATTTTATTTACTCTGTAGCTGAATTATATATATATATATATATATATATATATATATATATATATATATATATATATATATATTAATTATATAGTTGTATTCTCTGACAACTTCTGGAATTAAATTGTTTAGTAACAGTACATAATATTCCTCGTACATTGCAGGATGTAAGCTAGTCTTAGTAGTAGATAACCCCTAACCTTCCATTCAAGTTGTAGTGTTACTTGAGGTCAGCTACTTCCCAAAGGTTAAGCTAGCTACCTTTTTTAAAATGAATTAATCCTGCAGAGATGTGGGGTGCCTCGAGTGTACTCAGTTTTATGCTTTTGTAAAGTCACCTAGACTTGCATTTGCAGCATAATGCACCTTCCCGCTTTCTAACGTTACGAGGGTTAAATAGGGAACACGAGAAATCTGTGCTGTGTGTTAATGTAATTACATGGAACAGTAGCCTGCAGTGCTTGAAACTCAAGTCCTCAACAAGGTGTTAGGTACATACCTACAGAACCAAGCCATTCTTCATATACATACAGCCCCAGTTGCCCAGCCTAGCAAGATAGACTAGGTCACAAAATACAACATTTATGTACACATATTTGTATTACTGAGAAAAACAAGAAACATCCTCAAATGTCCCAAACTAATACATTACATTTTGTTACATTGTTTATGGACCACTGACCTCACCGGCGGTGATAAACTGTGTGTGTGATGAGAAATTGCAAAGGGTAGTGTTAAACTGTGGTGCACAACATTTTCATTTCTCGCCCACATGTTCCACAGGCTGCCACAAAGAAACAGAAGTACGAGAAGATTAGCGAGAAGAAGATGTCCACTCCAGTCGAGGTGTTGTGTAAGGTGAGTAAAACCGTAGAAGGATCAAAACCTGGCACGCCCACCCCGCGGACTGAGTTACTCGTATTTTTATTTGGGGTCACCGGGTCAGAAAGGTAGATGCATACTATGGAAGTCCTTGAGTAGCCGCATCAGCCAGTGAAGTACGAGTCTGGTTGAAGGAGTTCTTCTAAAGGCTGTCTCGTAGCGTACGAGAGTAGAGATGTTGGCTGGTGTCGCTAATCTAATCCAGTCTTTAAATAGTGGCTGTTATGTATCCATCACCTTGGACCTGAAAGCATGGTGGCCATTGCTTATTAGAAGACTAAGTAGCTGGCTGAGAGTGTGCTAAAGACAACGCCTTGCATTAAGCTGTGGAGTGACTTGTTACACACTGACTTTTTTCTTTCAGTAATTACCCTTATTTTACCAGAACACATCTCAGAGTAGTTTATTAGGCACTGACTGTCATGGTAAATAATGTACACATGACAGTAAGCCAGACAGTTGGGAATGGATCTATAGATAACCTTCCAACTCTCCTGCGGTTGTTTCCAGGGTTTCCCAGCAGAGTTCGCCATGTACCTGAACTACTGCCGTGGGCTGCGGTTCGAGGAGGCACCTGACTACATGTACCTGCGTCAGCTGTTCCGCATTCTCTTCAGGTGCTCGTCATTTCTCAACCTCTAACACGAACCTCTCTGTCCCCAAGGGAGCTGAAACGCTCACACACACCAAATCACATGTTTCTTTCTCACTGTCAGACCCACGGGGAAGAAAAACATGAATTGGTTGCATTGCATGTAAAGCATATGGAGTTCTTTAAGGTGTATGAGGAACAGACTGTACTAGACATTTCGTTATTAAGTGTTCTTTATGAAACAAAGTGAAAGGAGCAACTGCTATAGTCCTGTGTTTTTCATGTAGTCTCTTTCTGCTTTTATGTATGTTTAGGCTGAAAACAAGTAGTCCTTTGGGAGCAATAAAGAGTTATTGAATATAGGAGAGCGCAGTGTGACTGCATGTCTGAAAGTGTCTGTTTTTGTCCAGGACCTTGAACCACCAGTACGACTACACATTTGACTGGACGATGCTGAAGCAGAAAGCAGCCCAGCAGGCTGCGTCCTCAGGGGGACAGGGGCAACCGGCACAAACCCCCACAGGCAAGCAAACTGACAAACCCAAGAGTAACATGAAAGGTTAGTAGCAAAAAGCCAAGCGACGTTTGGAGTGCAAAAATGGAGACGCCAATTGCTTTCATTTTCGTTCCCCTTTCAAAGTGGTAAAAAAAAAAAATAGTGGATTTGGAACATTCTCTCCCAGCGGGTTAATGAGACCACAAACAACACAACAGTGTTAGTTCGAGGAGGCCCCTGAAAGATAGAGAATTCAATTGGTCTGTCTTGCAGATGCAAAGACGTCCTTGGGAAATTTGACTACTAACTTTGTACCCAAATGTATTTTCTTCTCTGGGACAAAGGATTGTGGCTTTATAATCTTCTGTGGATGTTAAAATCATAGTGATTTCCCTCTTTTGAATTAACCTCTTCTCTAAATGGGATGTACGATTGACTCTTGATTTCTCGCAATCATTGTTCAAGGATCTAACACTTGTTAATCTTTATTGTAATGCTCTCAGATACAGTACTTGGATGAGTGGGATTGAGATTCTAACCACAGACTAACAATGGTCCAATGGTAATACATGGCTACCTGTTTTCATGTGTATTTTAGTGCTCATGTGATGTGACTCTTGAATGACCTCTTTTAATTCCAGTCTCTACCCTCCCTCTCGTAGAGGGTATCCCGGGTGCCCAGGGTTGATGGCAGAGGAGTCAACCCAATTTTTCAAAAAACCTGAAGCAGTTTTCATCAGGTGATGACTAGGATTTCCACAGGGATGAGGCAATAGCCCATTTAGGTGTGTAATCTCTGGCATGAAACTGCAGAGCAGCCTTCCACTTGACCTGTATTGGTAGTAAAAGGCACGTTTACACCAAGTCAATGCCCACCCCCTTTTACTTAAAACCACCATAGAGGTGTTATTTTATTTGTCCCCACCCCAAATTAAAGAGCGACTGCCCCTAAAATGCAACTTCTCATTTTGAAAATGTCCTATGTGACATCGATATGAGTCAAACATTTATTATAGTGTCAAAATTCACTACAAAGTGTAAATAGGATAATTTTGGTCTTAGTCAGTCACGTCCAAAATTGAGATTTGAGAGACGATAGGAAAAAATGGTATGTCACGGAATGAAGGGTACCTTAACATTTTCCATGGGTTAGGTTTATTTTAATCCTGCCCACAGCTGGCAGCACCCAAATAATCATCAATTCAGAGTGCAGCTGCACACGACCCAATCGTAATGGTCATTTTGATTTGACATTCGATATCCCGATGGGGTTAGTTAGGGACCATCAGTAAATTACACAATGTACATGGGACAATATTTTAAAAAGTCGATGGCTCCAAATTTCAATGACTGTCGTAGCCGGCCGCGACCGGGAGACCCATGGGGCGGCGCACAATTGGCCCAGGGTAGGGGAGGGAATGGCCGGCAGGGATGTAGCTCAGTTGGTAGAGCATGGCGTTTGCAACGCCAGGGTTGTGGGTTTGATTCCCACGGGGGGCCAGTATGAAAAATACAAAAAATAATGTATGCACTCACTAACTATAAGTTGCTCTGGATAAGAGCGTCTGCTAAATGACTAAAATGTAAATTAAATGTACTTAAAAACCTCAAACCAACTATAAGAAAGAACTGTAGAAATTCATATACAAATATTGAAAGCATTTAATGAGAACTAAAAGATGTGCAACATGAAAATATTGTTCAATCTTGCATTGTGTAACTATCCCCAGAGATGGGCTATCCAAAGTTAAACCAACTTTGCAATGGTGGCACACCAGCAGGCTGAAGCTAATTGGCTAAATAAATTGGCTAACTCTAACCACCTGCGACCACCCACATGAAACCACACTCCGAAACCAACTCACGTTTGAATTCATTCATGGCTGGCAGCATTTCTTAATGAACCAAATCTAAAATGAGGCCAAATCAGGAAGTGCAGTTGCCCTTTAAACCATGTCACATTGGCCCAGAACTCACTGCTCCACACACGTGTTTATACACACAGTGCATGGAGGACTCAAATGAAGCCCTCCCTCCCGCGTGTATTAGTCCATATGTGCCAGCCTGGTTCCAACGTCTTAGGCAGGGCTGAATTAAATTCTCAATACACAATGGTAATCATCTGAGCTATGTGGATTAAGTATTTATTATTAGACCAAAATGTTTTGGGTTTGAGTGCAGGTTGATTGAAGAGAAAAAAGGCCCATGTAAGTGAAGTGACATGGATGGTACCCCTGAGAGTGTATCAGTCCTGCTCTTCCCTAGCACGCCAGCCCCTCTGACAGCGGCGTGGTTATTCTGCTGCTCAACCATTTTGTGTGACATATTGTTGGTTAAATCCTGCCCCGAACAGGGCTTCCTGTATCTTATGTTTGCTGCGGGTTATAGTTTTTTTTTTTGTATGAGATGTTTTCTCTCGATGATGTCAGGCAAATAATTTTCGGCCCCTCTGTCGGCACGACTTATCACAGTGCTGTGTCTCCGCTCTGCCGAGAAGAAGAGCTTTGAAATCCGTTAAATATGAATAGGAAATCAAAGCACGAAGACACTCTCTCTCCGCCCCTCTCTCTCCTTCTCTACCCCCTTCTCTTTCAAGGCACATCCCACGTGATGGCACTGAACAAGTGCTGTGAAGAGGGGCTAGTTATAAATATGATTTGCTGATGACGTGATATTGGTCTAATCCTTTGTGTACAAGGTCTCTGTTTTAGTATGTGGACTCCATGCACACAGTAGCCTGCAGCACAGTTGAGCGCTGCTTATGTGCCTTCCCTGCAGCTTCGAGAGATGGATGTTTTTTCTTTGGAACTGATTCAAAAATGACCTTTGTAAATGGACCCCCTGCTCACAAGCAAAGGCCAATTTTTTTCCTCTTTCGTTCATGTTTTAGTTTTGAAGATGTATAGAAAAGGACATGTTATTTTTAGGTCTGGTGTTTAGTGTTCTCTGCTGTCCATTTAAGATAATACTGCCAGTGAAGGTGCTGAGTACCCACAGCCAATCATTTAAATAGCCAAGCTCTGGCTTATTGAAGCTTGAAATAACTTGCTGGTTTCTTGGATACCAGTTTGACTTGGCCACGCTTAGCCTTGTAACAATGGAAACATTGTTAATGAGAGTTTGCGTTTCAGCCCTCCTGTTTTTCCCAATGGCCTCGTATTATATGATATTTGTTTAGAGCAAGCCACGTTGACATAATCAGACAAACACAAGTAGCCATCGCTCAAAGCAAACTCCATTAACCCTGCCTGTATTCTCCAAAACATTTTGATGATCACGTGGTCTTTAGTGTCTGTAAGGCCTAAATGTCATCGCCATGTTGCTGTAATGTCTCCTAAAGGATATTTGCTATATTAGAAGAGGCTTGATCTATAAATAGCTTGCATATGGAGAATTGAGTTGCCCTTTCACCCCTGTGAGACTTGTCTGTTACATCAGCTGGCCCCTCCACTCATCCCTGCAGAAAAAATTACCACAGAGGGTACCGCTGTAGCAGGAGGTGACTTGTGAGAGCTTGTCAAAAATGCTTCTCATATCACTCAGATCTGATGAGATCATGTCCTGACTTGAGCTGCGCTCATTTGAACCCACTGGATGAGGCTCGGAATGCATCATCAATGGGTGAAGGCTTGCTTGAGGAAGACAAGATTGTAGGAGCCCATAAGAAAGCTTGAGGAATCCTCACACGTCTTTTAGGATTACCCAATCATGTTGTGCCCAAGTTTCTCCTGTGGATTGGCACCTCTAAAGGCCAACTGCCACATCACTGATCTGCATGGGTGTGGCCATGGGGAGGGATTGCATGTCAATGAGTAATGGCTGTCTGTAAAGGTTACCTTCCACTGCAGAGAAGCATGAAGGAAGTTTGGCTCACACAAGCAGGCCATATCCCTATTTGTCTTTTAAAAGTGTTTTTTTGATCTCTCGGTTGAACGTCGCCCTTTCAAATAGGTTTATTGATAAGCCGCATTGTTTCCTTCATGAGCGTTTCACTAGTGTCTTTCTGTCTGTACCCACTCCCCAGTACACTACACAGCTGCTGTTGTCTCCAGTGCTAGTTGTGAACCTCTTAAGCAGTGGTTAATGTCTTCATTACAGGAGGCTCAGAGTAAAGGCTCCATAAATGTTTGATTCCCCCCTCTCAGGCTCTCTGCAGCAGCGGGTCCCAGCTTTGCTGCAGAGCGAGACTGGTGACTGGGCACTTTTTTTGTTACAGGGATGGAAAACTGCAGTGACTTACTTGGCCTTGTTGATAGCAGTCGCTCAACCCTGTTTGATAAAGACAACCTGTTCTACTTGATGTGTAACCTATGGCCTCTCTCTGTCTCTTTGTGGCTCTTTGTTTCTCTTGCAGGTTTCTGAGCAGTAAGACAATGAAATGAAGCAGAGCAGAGTGGCCGTAGCAGGATTTGCCTTCCAATCACACCCCGGCATCCAGGATCAAATTCACCAGAACCTGCCAGGCATTGTGGGCAACCCTTTTTTCCTGTTAAAGAACTTTCCTTCCATATACTATATATGTAATCGCTCTATATAGATAACATGCTCTGCATATATCTATATATTGGTATGTATATACTATATCCACACAGGAAGCAGGCTTGGTATGGAATTTTCCGAAGCTGTATCCTTTGTCCTGTCCCTGAAGATTTTTTGTGTTTCTTCAAAACGGAAAACTAAGAAATGGTTGGCTCACTGCGGATGTAATTGTGCACCTGCCAATACTTTTCCCTTGATACTTTCTCCCTCTGAGAGCTGCTGTTTGGGGGCCTCCCTCACCTCATGGCTGCCTGTCAGAGCAGCTTTGCCCCCATTCCCTCTGTCACCGAGCGTGGCATGACGACCCAGACAGTCAGTCAGATTGAACATTTGAAACAACCATTATCTCTTCCTTATTCAACTTTTTTCCCCTCATTCTCAAGCAAAATGAAAGATGTAAACTGAAACAGTTTCCTTTATGAATGAATCCTGGGTATTTACTAAAGCAAACATTGGATTTATTTTGTTTTCATCAAAAAGGTAATTAAGATTCTGCCTGCTGATATGTGCTAGAAGAGCTTCTAATGTGAAGATGAAAACACTAGGTTTCTCTTTAGAACGCTGCATTAATATTGTACTTGGTATTCTGAAGTCTTGAACAATGAATAAAAAAGATGAACTCCACAAAAGCATATTCATTATAAATTAGGCACGACTTGACTAAACCTGTTTGTGAATTGCTTAGAAAAATTATGCATCAATTAAATTAATGGCCTCAATGTTCTGTTTTTGAGACCGACAAACGTGCTCACTCCACCCGCCCTTCCAGTTATATTTATATATATATACTTTCAAAAAAAATCAGAACTTTTTTTCAGTTTTATAGAGTTGTCTTTCCCTGTATTGAATTGATCATTTTGGGGAAAGGGTGTTTTTGTTGCTTCTTCCTACGGGGAAGCAGATCCTGTTGTAAAATACTCTGGGACTTTCTCTCTGCAACTACATATTGCTGCTGCTTAGAGTAGCAACCGTTTCCTCATTTTCGTTTTTTTTATTGCAAAGAAAGTGTTGGAGGGTTTATTTTCTATATACTTTTGAGTCTTGTAAGGCAATAACCATTTGGATTTCTGTCAGCCTTTAGTCACAACAGATGCACCCCAGGGGCTGTTTGTCCCCCCCTCCCCCACATTATTCCCCCTGACCCAGCATTAGCTATTTTACAGCTGGACATTCTATAAAAGTGTAATTTATTCCCTTTTAGCATGTCAGAATAAATTCTAATGACTTGTCAGAACCACTGTCCCAGTCTGTAATTTGAAGAACACACAGACTTCTGCCTTAGGCCTGGATGATGATAGCTGTTGGGGGAAAAAACAAGTATTTTTTGCTTTCCATTTGCTTGTCTTTACACATTTACCTGTTGACTACCACACAACCCTAGTATTGTGAGCATTTGGAAACTTGAGACATCGGCAGGATTGGGGATAGATAAGGAAAGACTTTTGTTCAAAGATATCACACTCAAAGATTGCTTGAGACAAAGGGACACATTTGTGGAAATGGTCTAAAAAGGTATTGCTATCTAGAAAATTCAATTCCTGTGAAATTATATTGTTGGGGTGGTGGGTAGTTGTAGGTGCTTGTGGTGGTGTTTTGAAAAAAAATCTTCCAGGATTTATATCTGTAAATATTAAAATGGCTTCAAATGGCTGTCGTGGAAAATTGTTTAATTATCTACACCTCATCAACTCAACTCGCCATAAAACTGGCCAAAACGAAGAAGAATCGGGCCTGGCAGCAAGTCTTCCGTATGAGACTCACTCTGCCTCAATATACACTGTGTGCACAATTATTAGGCAAGTTGTATGTTTGAGGATTAATTGTATTATTGAACAACTACAGTGTTCTCGGTCAATCCAAAATGTTAAGAAACCTAATACCTGAATATTTAAGAAAGAAAAAGTGAGGTTTTGGCTTTATTTGGAGAATATCTATGTGTGCACAATTATTGGGCAACTATTAGTGTGCACAATTATGCAACTAAATGAATAATTCCCCATCTCACTTGTTTATTTTCATCTGTTAAACGTGAGAATAATAAACAACTCAATTTACAAATAAACATTTGTGACATTTCACAAAATAAATCAGTGACCAATATAGCCACCCTTCTTTTCAATAACAGTCATAAGCCTTCCATCCATGGAGTCTGTCAGTTTCTTGATCTGTTGACGATCAACTTTTTGTGCAGCAGCAACCACAGCCTCCTAGACATTGGTCAGAGAGGTGTCCTGTTTTCCTTCACCGTAAATCCACCGTTTAAGAAGGGACCACAAGTTCTCAATAGGGTTTAGGTCAGGTGAGGAAGGGGGCCATGTCATTATTCTTTCATCTTTAAGGCCTTTACTGGCTAGCCACGCAGTGAAGTACTTCGATGCATGCGATGAAGCATTGTACTGCATAAAAATCATGGTCTGCTTGAAAGATGCAGATTTTTCCCTGTACCACTGCTTGAAGAAAGTGTCTTCTAAAAACTGGCAGTAGGGTTGGGAGTTGAGTTTGAGTCCATCTTCAACCCGAAAAGGTCCAACTCGCTCATCTTTAATATTACCAGCCCATACCAGTACCGCACCTCCACCTTGCTGACGTCTGAGTCGAAGTGGAGCTCTGTGCCCGTTACTGATCCAGCCACGGGCACATCCATCTGGTCCGTCAAGAGTCACTCTCATTCCATAAAACCTTTGAAAAATCTGTCATCAGATATTTCTTGGCCCAGTCTTGACGTTTCAACTTATATGTCTTGTTCAGTGGCGGTCGGGTTTCAGCCTGCCTTACCATGGCCATTTCTCTGAGCACTCCAGATAGGTTGCAGTTCTGGAATATGACAGCACTGGAGGATAATGGGTTCCTGGTAGCTTCACGTTTGATTCTTCTCAAATCTTGGGCAGTTAATTTGCGTGGTTTTTTCTCAACACGGTTCTTGCGACCCTGTTGACTATTTGCAACAAAACGTTTGATGGTTCTGTGATCACACCCCAGTATCTTAGCCATTTCAAGAGTGCTGCACAATTTGACTTTTCAGAATCTGTTAAATCTCTTTTTTGGCACATTTTGCCTGAGAAAAAGAAGCTGCCTAATAATTATACACTACTTGATATAGGTTGTTGATCTCCTTAGGCCACACCCTCCCTCATTACACAAATACACATCACCTGATATGCTTAAATCCAATAAGTGTTCCAGTTTATACAGCTTGGATTTGGGAAATATGCATTATAATGATGATATGGTCAAAATACTGATTTGCCTAATAATTGTGCACACAGTGTACACTTGTAGGACAATGGTAGTAAGTGTCAAGGGTTAGTCGGACAACTGAGAAGGAATGTGAGAACTACACAATGGGTTTAGGGGCAAAGTGCAATGCAACAGAAGGTATGCCCCCCCCACACCAGACTGCTTAGAGAAATGCTGCTAGGCCTGGATGGAGTGGGGGATGGGAGGGTTTTTAGACCAAGAGAGAAAGAGGTCTATGAGACGTCATTCTTCAGGCTTGGAAGACACAACAGCACAAGGGTTGCGGCAGGGTGAATTAGGCCTGGTTGTCCTTTTATCCATTGTGAGGTCAACACATGCGGAAAGCAGCTGTTTGCAGAGAAAGAGAGGCCCCAGACAGCCCTCTGGCCCGACAAAACGGGCCAAAGGGATGACCCTGTCTGGAGAGAGTTAAAAAATGTATGCCAGTATGTGAGCTAGGTAAATAGAAAGAGTAGGTCAAACTCGAATCTCACAATTTGTCATTGTTGACCTTTTTAAAGGTAAGATATCATCCGCCATTTCAAACTGTTCAATTCAACCATTATTGACCCACGGCAGCACTCACCAGTGTCTTGGAAAGGAGAGTATTCATAAGAAAGAAAAGAAAACAGCTGATTAACCAATCCATCTCAGTAATAGAGGATTTATATAACTGCCCCAGTGTCTCCTCTTCATAAAAGGCTCCGAGCAGAGGAGTGGCCTCAACGTGATGTAGGCAGATCGAGTGGTGGGGTGGTATCACATGCTGATCTGGCTCCCCTCTTTCCCTCTCCTCCCTGCTAGGGTTTTGTCTAGATGGGATACAGTTTATGTCAAAATTGTATTTTCGTAGCAGGCTAGGAGAATTAGGTTAAGGTTAGCTAAAATGCAAAAAAACTACTGTTGACGTCAAAACTGTATCCCTTCTAGACATGACTGCCTGCTAGAGTTGCTACTGCGGCATAATGTAATACCTATGCCATACTAACTAAACCCTAGCTCTCTCTCTCTGGCCTTGTCCTCCGTTATACCTTTGCTCCCTCTACAAACCAGGCAGGCACTACCCACAAAACAAAGAATTTCAGCTGCATGTGGGCACTAGAAAGTGGAATTAGAGAACTGTTGAATAATGCTGGGAGGTACTAGAGAGGGCAGGGTCCATTGTACTACAGTGTGAGGTGGTGAAGCCTGGTTGCTGGGTTTTGTCTAGAAGGGATACAGCTTTTGAGAACTTACGCAGCAGGTTAGGAGAATTAACGTAGCAGATTAGGAGAATTAGGTTAAGGTTAGGAAAAGGGTTAGGATTAGCTAAAATGCAAAGAACTACTTTTGACATCAATTTTACAAAAGCTGTAGGGGAGAGTGGGGTAAATTGAGTCCTTTTTTACATTCAGCATCACTCCATCAGGTGAAATATAATATTTTTTCTAACAAATATCTACATATATTTTAGGATGATGTGTATCCCTGGAAATAATCAAAATTCACGTAAACATTACCGCTTTGAAAACATAGCTTGTCCAAAAAAAACTTACTCCGGGTATGGGGTGAGTTGAGCCATGGGACAGGGTAAGTTAAGCTGCCTACACATTTCTGTACTGAATGAAATATTACCACAAACCTTTTAAAACCATGTCCATCTTTATTTCCCAAACACAATTCAACACAATCACAACTGCTTTTTTTTGCCTTTTAATCAGTTTAAGCATATTTTAACCAGGCTTAACACCTAACAAACACTTTGTACTTTTTAAAAGACTTTTAACATAGACCCTGTTGTTACCTCTATCCCAGCAATAATGCCTCGCATTAGGCCTGGGAAGAAAACACTTCAATTTGCTCAACTTGCCATTGGCTCAGCTTACCCCATGCCCATTGGCTCAACCATTGGCTCAGCTTACCCCATGCCCATTGGCTCAACTTACTCCAGGCAAACATTTTGACTATATTAGCCCACACAGCTAGAAAGATGCACTTTCATGCTTTAGGACCTCATATTGAAGCTTAAAAAGACCCCAACTGATTTATAGAACAATCTTAAAATGATCTACTTTGGTTTAGATACAAGCATTATGAAACCTCTTAACACAATACATTTATTTGACTTGGTGAAAATATTTTTTTTAACCTAACTTGCTTAACACTTTTTCCATGTGGGTTCTTCCTTCACAGACTCCATGAAATTATGACCTCTTCCTAAATATTAAAATAACATTTTATTTGTCACATGCTTGGTAAACAACAGGTGTAGACTAACAGTGAAATCAGTGGCGGTCAGTGCCGTTTATGATGAGGGAGGACCATTATTTTTTTTTAAGAGCATGGCCTTATTTCTATTACAGCATATTGGATGACTGTCATTCAATATTCCATTCACCCAGCTCAATGTAACATTGATAGGTTTAGGTTCTACATGATACTCTAATTTTCCCTATACCCATCATGAGGTTGCTACAACCTAGCCTATGAATGAAAGTTTACAACGTACAGTACCAGTCAAAAGTTTGGACACACCTACTCATTCTTTATTTTTACTATTTTTTACATTGTAGAATAATAGTGAAGACATCAAAACTATGAAATAACACATATGGAATCATGTAATAACCACAGAAGTGTTAAACAAATCAAAATACACTGCTCAAAAAAATAAAGGGAACACTTAAACAACACAATGTAACTCCAAGTCAATCACACTTCTGTGAAATCAAACTGTCCACTTAGGAAGCAACACTGATTGACAATAAATTTCACATGCTGTTGTGCAAATGGAATAGACAACAGGTGGAAATTATAGGCAATTAGCTAGACACCCCCAATAAAGAAGTGGTTCTGCAGGTGGTGACCACAGACCACTTCTCAGTTCCTATGCTTCCTGGCTGATGTTTTGGTCACTTTTGAATGCTGGCGGTGCTTTCACTCTAGTGGTAGCATGAGACGGAGTCTACAACCCACACAAGTGGCTCAGGTAGTGCAGCTCATCCAGGATGGCACATCAATGCGAGCTGTAGCAAGAAGGTTTGCTGTGTCTGTCAGCGTAGTGTCCAGAGCATGGAGGCGCTACCAGGAGACAGGCCAGTACATCAGGAGACGTGGAGGAGGCCGTAGGAGGGCAACAACCCAGCAGCAGGACCACTACCTCCGCCTTTGTGCAAGGAGGAGCAGGAGGAGCACTGCCAGAGCCCTGAAAAATGACCTCCAGCAGGCCACAAATGTGCATGTGTCTGCTCAAACGGTCAGAAACAGACTCCATGAGGGTGGTATGAGGGCCCGACGTCCACAGGTGGGGGTTGTGCTTACAGCCCAACACCGTGCAGGACGTTTGGCATTTGCCAGAGAACATCAAGATTGGCAAATTCGCCACTGGCGCCCTGTGCTCTTCACAGATGAAAGCAGGTTCACACTGAGCACGTGACAGACGTGACACAGTCTGGAGACGCCGTGGAGAACGTTCTGCTGCCTGCAACATCCTCCAGCATGACCTGTTTGGCGGTGGGTCAGTCATGGTGTGGGGTGGCATTTATTTGGGGGGCCGCACAGCCCTCCATGTGCTCGCCAGAGGTAGCCTGACTGCCATTAGGTACCGAGATGAGATCCTCAGACCCCTTGTGAGACCATATGCTGGTGCGGTTGGCCCTGGGTTCCTCCTAATGCAAGACAATGCTAGACCTCATGTGGCTGGAGTGTGTCAGCAGTTCCTGCAAGAGGAAGGCATTGATGCTATGGACTGGCCCGCCCGTTCCCCAGACCTGAATCCAATTGAGCACATCTGGGACATCATGTCTCGCTCCATCCACCAACGCCACGTTGCACCACAGACTGTCCAGGAGTTGGCGGATTCTTTAGTCCAGGTCTGGGAGGAGATCCCTCAGGAGACCATCCGCCACCTCATCAGGAGCATGCCCAGGCGTTGTAGGGAGGTCATACAGGCACGTGGAGGCCATACACACTACTGAGCCTCATTTTGACTTGTTTTAAGGACATTACATCAAAGTTGGATCAGCCTGTAGTGTGGTTTTCCACTTTAATTTTGAGGGTGACTCTGAATCCAGACCTCCATGGGTTGATACATTTGATTTCCATTGATAATTTTTGTGTGATTTTGTTGTCAGCACATTCAACTATGTAAAGAAAAAAGTATTTAATAAGATTATTTAATTCATTCAGATCTAGGATGTGTTGTTTAAGTGTTCCCTTTATTTTTTTGAGCAGTGTGTATTTGAGATTCTTAAAATAGCCACCGTTTGCCTTGATAACAGGTTTGCACACTCTGCATTCTCTCAACCAGCTTCACCTGGAATGCTTTTCCAACAGTCTTGAAGGAGTTCCCACATATGCTGAGCACTTGTTGGCTGCTTTTCCTTCACTCTGCGGTTTGACTCATCCCAAACCATCTCAATTGGGTTGAGGTCGGGGGATTGTGGAGGCCAGGTCATCTGATGCAGCACTCCATCACTCTCCTTCTTGGTAAAATAGCCTTTACACAGCCTGGAGGTGTGTTGGGACATTGTCCTGTTGAAAAAAAAAAATGATAGTCCCACTAAGCCCAAACCAGATGGGATGGCGTATCGCAGCAGAATGCTGTGGTAGCCATGCTGGTTAAGTATGCCTTGAATTCTAAATAAAACAGTGTCACCAGCAAAGCACCCCCACACCATAACACCTCCTCCTCCATGCTTTACGGTGGGAAATACACATGCTCACAAAGACATGGTGGTTGGAACCAAAAATCTCCAATTTGGACTCCAGACCAAAGGACACATTTCCACCGGTCAAATGTCCATTGCTCGTGTTTCTTGGCCCAAGCAAGTCTCTTCTTATTATTGGTGTCCTTTAGTAGTGGTTTCTTTGCAGCAATTCGACCATGAAGGCCTGATTCACACAGTCTCCTCTGAACAGTTGATGTTGAGATGTGTCTGTTACTTGAACTCTGTGAAGCATTTATTTGGGCTGGAATTTCTGAGGCTGGTAACTCTAATGAACTTATCCTCTGCAGAAGAGTAAACTCTGGGTCTTCCATTCCTGTGGCGGTCCTCATGAGAGCCAGTTTCATCATAGCGCTTGATGGTTTTTGCGACTGCACTTGAAGATTTTTCTGTATTGACTGACCATGTCTTAAAGTAATGATGGACTGTCGTTTCTCTTTGCTTATTTGAGCTGTTCTTGCCATAATATGGACTTGGTCTTTTACCAAATAGGGATATCTTCTGTATACCCCCCCCACCTTGTCACAACACAACTGATTGGCTCAAACGCATTAAGAAGGATAGAAATTCCACAAATTAACTTTTAAGAAGGCACACCTGTTAATTCAAATGCATTCCAGGTGACTACCTCATGAAGCTGGTTGAGAGAATGCCAAGAGCGTGTAAAGCTGTCATCAAAGCAAAGGGTGGCTATTTGAAGAATCTCAAATACAAAATATATATATATATATATATATATATATATATATATATTTTTTTTTTTTTTTGGGGGTGGATCAGCTTAATATTGCAGATAGATTGTATCTTCTATCAATGTAATTGTCTGCATCACTTCCAATTCCCCATGTTTTTTTATTTTTTATATATATATTCCCCCTTTATTACTTTTCAACCCCACCATCCTTTCCCTACTTGGAGTAAATTAGTGAACAACAACGCCCAGGCCTCTACTTCCGGTCTATACTTACTATCTACACCTTTTGGACAGAGTTAATTTTACAATAATTCTATATATATATATATATATATATATATTTATTTATTTATTTTTTTGCTCCTGAACCTCTTCTACTCTCAACCTCTCCGATCATTTTCATGATGTCCATCCGGTTTGCTTCTAAATGCCATATCTTTCTAACTGTGCTCTTTCCCAAAAGCTCCCAACATACAACCTATATACTTATTATGGACACAGTATGCTTACATTATTAGCTATCTTTGTTATTATTTGTTGTTATTTGTTATTAGTCCCATCCTTCAACTCTATGCAATACCTCCCATCTATCTCTTAACACCATCCATATAGGATTTCTATCTGCCATATATATTTCAACCGTACTGTGATGTTTTACAAAAGTTCTGAACCTTTCTATTCTCATTGCTTCTACAGATTGTGAATTAAAAATAAACATTTTTGCTCAAAGTATTATTATATTATTGATTGATTGACTATGACTTTTCAGATCACCCAGTAATGCTATCTGCAAGGTTAGTTCCAGGTAAATATTGCAATCCTTTAGCCATTCCTGGACCTGTGTCCAAAAACAAGCTACAAATGGACAGAACCAAAACAAATGATCTAATGATTCTATCTCTTCACAGCAAAATCTGCAGAGCTGGGAAGATTGTATCCCCCATATAAATAACATTATATTGGTAGCAAGAATTTTATATAATAATTTAAATTGAAAGATTCTAATTTTTGAATCCGGTGTCGTTTTGCGTGTCAGTTCCAGTGGCGGCTCCTGAAAAAATTCTCAGGGGGGGCAATTTTTCTGATGATTTAGGTGACCTACACACATTTTAAAGAAAGATATGTCCAGCAACAACATGAAGACAGGGGCAGCATATAAGTCAATACCAGAAGCATTTATTGACTGATCTCAAAAGTGTTGGCTTACCAGGGTTGGTGGAGCCCTCAGTTTCATCTTTGCCTCGCAAAGCTAACTCAAACACTCCGCAAAACTTCACACACTGGATTAGCCGGCTGAGGATGTGGCGGTTCTTGCTAATGTCGTAGTAAATATATTTGTTATAGTGAATATGGAATATGATATGTTGAGTAAAATGTTGTGCTAAGATCTATTTAGGTCAGGAGCTGGTTATAAGTTCTGTTCCTATCCAATAACAATGGACAAAAGGGTCCTATCTTGTCAGCCTTGTCAGTTTCAGTTCTCCAGTAAACTTGTGATTATCAACACTAACCTCATCGTTGTGGCGGCGGACAGCTAGCCTGTATCCCTCATCCAGTTGAGTGGGAATGTTCACTCTCCCCAAAGCAGACAATCTCAAACAGCTATCCATGTGGGTCTTTGACAGCTCATGTTTCTTAATCTTTCCTGAAAGATGGTGCATGTCCGTTACACACCAGTCGCTGTCCAAGCGGTGCTGTCTGCCGTGCCGCCTTCAGGGTGAAAGAGTAAGCAGGGGGGTAGCAGAAGACTGCATTAGCTACATCGCAGCCTGCTAGCCAGGTTTTTCGTTCGTACCAATTTTTGGAAAATCCTCGGGTGTAGGACTTCCCCCCTTTAGTAGAAACCTGTTGAATTATTAAATTTGGTCTGGGAGGTCCTAATTGTTTCGTTGCCAATTTATCTTCATTTGTTCGCGACAAAAAGGAACTTCTTTCAAAGACACAATCGAGTTGCACTGAAGCCTAGCCATTTTGATAGTAGTAGTGAATTGATTGACGAGGCTACCCGCTCTTTTCTTAGTTACGTTCATGGTTATGTTACGTATGACGAAAGCGCGTAAGTGCAAGCCCTCAGAAACCCATAGAGATTGTATTGAAAGCTCTGATATTTGAAAAAAATAGATTTTACATGGGAGTCTATGACAGACTTCTGGGCGATTTTCAACCTGACTGAAATCGCCCCAAAAGGGGGGCATTTGAAGCACGACTTTAGCCTGATTGGACATTTAGTGGCACTGTGGCAGATCAGACGTCTAGATTACAACACTGATAACTACTGTTGCCGTGATATAATTGATTAGAAAAAAAATCCCTTCCTTTTCCCGTTTGGCAGTGCGTCGCCCATATCGCCCTATTGAACACACCGCCCCTGGTCAGTTCATAAACACTATGCCATGGGATCGGTACGTCAAAGATCTCTTCCCAACTATTTTGCAATCTATATGGGACGGCTGTCAATCCTTTGGTCCTTAAGTGAAACTGATATACTTTTTTATTTATCACAGTTTTCCTTAACCAATTATGTTCTTTAATGCAAGGCCGACAGACAAGTTCCTTACTTTCTCCCCCTTCAACTTTCCTCTTCCACTTTTGCGGTAAGGCTGCAATTATTTGGTTGTAATTTTGGGTAGAGCAGACATTTCCATATGTTTTTGTTAGCTGCATGTGCGACATAACTCCACCAGTCCTACCGATGATATCATTTACAAAGATTATACCTTTTTTAAACATTCTGTCAAAAAATAAAGGTTTTTTGTCAATTACAGTGGGGAAAAAAAGTATTTAGTCAGCCACCAATTGTGCAAGTTCTCCCACTTAAAAAGATGAGAGAGGCCTGTAATTTTCATCATAGGTACACGTCAACTATGACAGACAAAATGAGAAAAAATAATCCAGAAAATCACATTGTAGGATTTTTAATGAATTTATTTGCAAATTATGGTGGAAAATAAGTATTTGGTCAATAACAAAAGTTTCTCAATACTTTGTTATATACCCTTTGTTGGCAATGACACAGGTCAAATGTTTTCTGTAAGTCTTCACAATGTTTTCACACACTGTTGCTGGCCCAATTTTGGCCCATTCCTCCATGCAGATCTCCTCTAGAGCAGTGATGTTTTGGGGCTGTTGCTGGGCAACACAGACTTTCAACTCCCTCCAAAGATTTTCTATGGGGTTGAGATCTGGAGACTGGCTAGGCCACTCCAGGACCTTGAAATGCTTCTTACGAAGCCACTCCTTCGTTGCCCGGGCGGTGTGTTTGGGATCGTTGTCATGCTGAAAGACCCAGCCACGTTTCATCTTCAATGCCCTTGCTGATGGAAGGAGGTTTTCACTTAAAAATTCACGATACATGGCCCCATTCATTCTTTCCTTTACACGGATCAGTCGTCCTGGTCCCTTTGCAGAAAAACAGCCCCAAAGCATGATGTTTCCACGCCCATGCTTCACACTAGGTATGGTGTTCTTTGGATGCAACTCAGCATTCTTTGTCCTCCAAACACGACGGAGTTGAGTTTTTACCAAAAAGTTCTATTTTGGTTTCATCTGACCATATGGCATTCTCCCAATCCTCTTCTGGATCATCCAAATGCACTCTAGCACACTTCAGACGGGCCTGGACATGTACTGGCTTAAGCAGGGGGACACGTCTGGCGCAGCAGGATTTGAGTCCCTGGCGGCGTAGTGTGTTACTGATGGTAGGCTTTGTTACTTTTGTCCCAGCTCTCTGCAGGTCATTCACTAGGTCCCCCCGTGTGGTTCTGGGATTTTTGCTCACCGTTCTTGTGATCATTTTGACCCCACGGGGTGAGATCTTGCGTGGAGCCTCAGATCGAGGGAGATTATCAGTGGTCTTGTATGTCTTCCATTTCCTAATAATTGCTCCCACAGTTGATTTCTTCAAACCAAGCTGCTTACCTATTGCAGATTCAGTCTTCCCAGCCTGTTGCAGGTCTACAATTTTGTTTCTGGTGTCCTTTGACAGCTCTTTGGTCTTGGCCATAGTGGAGTTTGGAGTGTGACTGTTTGAGGTTGTGGACAGGTGTCTTTTATACTGATAACAAGTTCAAACAGGTGCCATTAATACAGGTAACGAGTGGAGGACAGAGGAGCCTCTTAAAGAAGAAGTTACAGGTCTGTGAGAGCCAGAAATCTTGCTTGTTTGTAGGTGACCAAATACTTATTTTCCACCATAATTTGCAAATAAATTCATAAAAAATCCTACAATGTGATTTTCTGGATTTTGTTTTCTAAATTTGTCTGTCATAGTTGACGTGTACCTATGATGAAAATTACAGGCCTCTCTCATCTTTTTAAGTGGGAGAACTTGCACAATTGGTGGCTGACTAAATACTTTTTTTCCCCACTGTAGTATATTTGAATTTAACCACAATATTTGTTGCATTATTTGTTCTGTCGTTTCTGGAGGATTAAATTGAAATTGCAACCAACTTTCTATGGCCTGTTTTAGAAATAGTGACATTTGGGAGATTATTTCCTTTTCAAATAACTGAAAGTGAGAGGTTGTAATCTGAATAAAGGGAAAAAGGCCTTTCTTGAACAGTGGGTGAGACAATCTTACTAATTTGCTTGAGAACCAGTTCGGATTTAAGTATAACTTTTGGATGACTGAAGATTTTAGTGATAGGTCTAATGCTTTAATATTTAATAATTTCTGTCCTCCGAATTCATATTCATTATATAAATATGCTCTTTTAATTTTGTCTGGCTTGCCGTTCCAAATAAAATTGAATATTTTTTTCTCATATAATTTAAAAAACTGTTTGCTAGGCGTAGGCAAGACCATAAGCAAATAGGTAAACTGGGATAATACTAAAGAGTTAATCAGGGTGATTTTTCCACAAATTGACAGGTATTTTCCTTTCCATGGTAGTAAGATCTTATCTATTTTTGCTAACTTTCTATTTACATTTATTGAAGTGAGATCATTTATTTCCTTTGGGATATGTATTCCGAGTATATCCACATAATAATATAATAATAATAATAATAATCACCATCAGACCATTTTATTGGTAAACTACATGGTAATGTAAAAATTGTATTTTTTAGTGATCCAATACGTAATATAGTACATTTGTCATAATTTGGTTTTAATCCAGAGAGGTTAGAAAATGTATCTAGATCCTCTATGAGGCTGTGGAGGGATTCTAGTTGTGGATCTAAAAGAAAACATGAATCATCTGCATACAATGACACCTTTGTTTTTAAGCCCTGTATTTCTAATCCTCTGATATTATTATTGGATCTGATTTTAATAGCTAACATCTCGATGGCCACAATAAATAGATATGCCGATAGTGGACAACCTTGTTTCACTCCTCTTGACAGTTTAAAACTTTCTGAGAAATAGCCATTATTTACTATTTTACACCTAGGGTTACTATACATGATTTTGACCCATTTTATAAGAGATTCTCCAAAATTGAAATGCTCCAGGCATTTATATATAAATTCCAGTCGAACTTTATCAAATGCCTTTTCGAAGTCTGCTATGAATAGCAGGCCTGGTTTCCCCATATTTTCCATAGTGTTCTATTGTTTCCAATACTTGCCTTATATTATCTCCAATGTATCTTCCATGTAAAAAACCTGTCTGATTAGAATGAATAATATCCGACAATACCTTTTTAATTCTATGCGCTATACATTTTGCTAGGATTTTTGCATCACAACACTGAAGTGTAAGGGGCCTCCAATTTTGTAAATGGACTGGATCTTTATATTTTCCACTTGTATCCTGTTTCAGTAATAATGAGATCAGACCTTCTTCTTGAGTGTCAGATAATCTACCATTTACATAGGAGTGGTTAAAACATGCTAATAACGGTCCTCTTAGTATATCAAAAAGGTTTGGTATACCTCGATTGGTATGCCATCCAACCCTGGAGTTTTCCCGGACTTAAAGTCTTTAATTGCATCCAGAAGTTCCTCCTCTGTAATTTCACCTTCACATGAGTCTTTCTGTGTGGCTGTTAATTTGACATTATCAATAGAAAAAAATCTCTACAATTAGCTTCAGTTAGAGGAGATGGAGGCGACTGAAAAGAAAACATATGCTTAAAATACTTTGTTTCTTCCTTCAAAATATCATTAGGTGAATTATGGGTGACTCCGTCAATTGTAACCAGTTTCATTAAGTTCTTTTTGGTAGCATTCCTATGTTGAAGATTAAAAAAGAATTTTGTGCATTTTTCCCCATATTCCATCCAGTTTGCTTTATTTTTATAATATATTACACTTGATCTTTCTTGAATAAGTTTTTCCATTTCTTTTTGTTTTTCCTCTAATTTATTCTGAGCCTCTATGTTACAGTTTTTATTGCCATCTATCTGTTCTGTTAGACTTTCTATTTCCTTTCTTAGTATAAACTCTTTTGACCTAAATTGCTTTTGTTTTCGAGATGAGTACTGAATTGCATGGCCTCTAAAGGCACATTTAAAGGTGTCCCATACAATAAGGGGATTCGCTGTACCTATGTTATGTTGGAAAAAGTCAGTTATAAATTCCTTTGTTCTAATTATAAATAAATTATCATCTAATAGGCTTTGATTAAATTTCCAATATCCTCGCCCACGTGGAAATTCAGTCAGAGTAATGTATATATACAAAATATATTTTGATTTGTTTAACACTTTTTGGGTTACTACATGATACCATATGTGTTATTTCATAATTTTGATGTATTCACTACTATTGCAAAATAGTAAAGATAAAGAAAAACCCTTGAATATGTAGGTGTGTCCAAACTTTTGACTGGTAGTGTAGGTGCACAGGTCGAGAGAAATTTGAGTAATCAAAGTGACAGACATTGACACATTCAATACCGCCTTGCACAATCTTGCCTGCATCTAGCTGATCTAGGGTGTAATCATTAGTCCAACAGTTGCAAACGAGAGTTTCTATTGGACAAATGTAGGTATATTTATCCCAGTTTCGTTCCGCTTGTTTCCCTTTAAGAAACGTTTTCCAACAGAATCGGCGGAATGAATACACCCGTGATCACACGCAAACACAGTTCACTTTCATAGCAACCAGATCGTTGCATAATTCCTTCTCGAATCTACGCCTTCTCCTCTCACCTCTTCCTTTCGCTTGTGGACTTTTTTACATTTTTGTCATTTAGCAGACACTCTTATCCAGAGCAACTTACAGTTAGTGAGTGCATACATTTTCATACTGGCCCCCCGTGGGAATCGAACCCACAACCCTGGCGTTGCAAACACCATGCTCTACCAACTGAGCTACACGGGGACTTCAGTGCACAACAAATCGTCTGTCTGTGACCAGGCGAAAAAACCTTTCCAAGGCAAACCTTCATATCATAACCACTACACACAGCCTACGTCGTTGTCACCATATTAGCTAATGTCAAGTCAACAACATCTACTAGAACTAACGCGTAGTACAATTTGCAAGCAGTTTAGCAGTTACACTGGCGGGTCCGGTGGCAATAAATTAATAAAACCTAAAGCTTACCTTGACTTGGAAGAGTTCCAGTGTTGGATAGCCATAGCCAGCTAGGTATCATAGTATCACCCTCTGTTTGAGCCAGGTGTTTGTGTAGGCTAAACTAGCTAGCTGCATTCGCCAGCTAAGTAAGTGAAAGTGAAAGTGAGAAAAACAAACAAATATAGCTATCTCTCTCTCTCTCTCTCTCTCTCTCTTGCTTCTCCTTCATTTTTGAAGAAATTAATTTGTTCAGAACTGTTCAACTGTTGTCTTTCTCTCTCTTTGAGTCAACTACTCACCATATTTTATGCACTGCAGTGCTAGCTAGCTGTAGCGTATGCTTTCAATACTAGATTCATTCTCTGATCCTTTGATTGGGTGGACAACATGTCAGTTCATGCTGCAAGAGCTCTGATAAGTTGGAGGACGTCCTCCGGAAGATGTCATAATTGCTGTGTAAGTCTATGGAAGGGGGTGAGAACCAGGAGCCTCCTAGGTTTTGTAGTCAATGTACGGAAACTAGCTGTCTTCAGGCTACACCATGGTGCTACCCTACAGAGTGCTGTTGAGGCTACTGTAGACCTTCATTGCAAAACTGTGTTTTAATCAATTATTTGGTGACGTGAATATATTTAGTATAGTTTTATCTAAAAATAATAGAAAATGTAATGTTTCACTATTATTATTATTTTTTAATTCACTGAGGATGGTCCTCCCCTTCCTCCTCTGAGGAGCCTCCACTGAGTGTTTATGCTTACTTACGGCCCCTCGCAACAATGCAGAGAGAAACAATAGAAAAATAATAACACAAGGAATAAATATGGCTTATGGCTTGGGGGTAGAAGCTGTTCAGGGTCCTGTTGGTTCCAGACTTGGTACATCGGTGCCGCTTGCGTGCTGTTGCAGAGGGAACAGTCTATGACTTGGGTGGTGGACTCTTTGATAATTTTTAGGGCCTTCCTTGGTCAATTGATTATTTTTGTGTATGCTTTCTTAGAAACAAGGGTGGCTCAACTTATCCCTTTGGCTCAACTTATCCCCTATCGACATGACCTGGTTGCCATTGTACAGTAGCCTTAGCCTAGGCTGCCTGTGTGGTGTGGGGGAAGGGCTGAATGATTGTTAAAAGCTCTGCTGCTCAGCTCTCTCGTGCCAGTTTAGAATTGAGGAGCAGCACCACCACACATCTCATTTCACATATATTTTAATGTCGTATTGCTTCGTCAGCTGGTAGGCAGAACATTGTACTTTTTGTTGCGTTACATTTTGATTTCACAGGTCTACAGAATGGTCTATTTGTGAACACAGATAAATATCCCCCTCCCATAACCCCACCCCACCATATGCAGATGTTTTTGTTGAGTCAGTCAGGCAACCTGATCGATATAAAAAAAATAGTTCCCTTTTTATAGTCTCTCAATTATGTTGTTTACTGTTGATGATACAGTGGGCTACTGTTAGTTTCCAATGCATAAAGTAACCTCAGAAATGCTTGCCTTACCTCACCTCATGTCCAGTGTATAGCCTACCAATAGCTATTTGTTTCAGGCTGTGAAGTTTACCTCCTAAAGTAATGTGAAAGGATTGGGTCATTGAAATACCCCCATGTACAGTAACACAACAATGTTGCTTTCTTTATGTCCCATATGTTAGCTAAACCTTTCTTGCTACATAACCAATCCTGTCTTTATCTCAAACCAGCTTTGTGTGCTGGTATGAAGCAGCAAATCACCTCAGATTGTGTTTTTCACCAAGTTGTGTAGTATAGGATGGCTTTGTGTGGCCTGTATTGTCTTTTTCACTTCTTTGTAGGTTTCCTGTGTGGGTGTCTTTCTAATCCTTGTAGGACCTAGTTACTGTATAATCTTACATGTGGCTTAAAGTGGGTCATATACATGTAGGAATACATAGACTCTATGCAACCACTTTCATTATAAAATATGACATCGTCCATGCGGGTAGAGAGACCCCACCCCACCCACTTCCTGTATATCTCCCCTGAGACCTAGTAGAAGTAAAGATGGATGATGGGAGGAGAAAGCTGGCACAGTAGCTGGAAAGGCTTTTTATCAATGAGGGAGGCTATAAAAAGATGTGCTGCCCCTAGGGGAAGCCCACTCTCTCTGCTACAGTGGTATATGTGCAGTATGCAGCCCTGACTGAAGCATTCAACACATCATCAGCGAGGAGAACATAATGTTTCACTAAATCAATGTATTTTCTAGCTTCTTTAGATCATACATTCTGGGTTTAAAAACAAACAGATTCCATCTCAGTCTCGCTGGTACTGTTTTGTGTATATTTACAGTGCATCTGAAAGGATTCAACCCTCTTGACTTTTTCCACATTTAATTACGTTACAGCTTTATTCTAAAATTGATAAAATAGTTTTTTTCCCCTCATCAATCTACACACAATACCTCATAATGACAAAGCAAAAACAGGTTTTTAGAAATTTTTGCAAATGTATAAAAAATAAAAAACTGAAATATCACATTTACATTTTAGTCATTTAGCAGACGCTCTTATCCAGAGCGACTTACAGTGAGGGAAAAAAGTATTTGATCCCCTGCTGATTTTGTATGTTTGCCCACTGACAAAGAAATGATCAGTCTATAATTTTAATGGTAGGTTTATTTGAACAGTGAGAGACAGAATAAAAACAAAAATATCCAGAAAAACGCATGTCAAAAATGTTATGAATTTATTTGCATTTTAATGAGGGAAATAAGTATTTGACTCCTCTGCAAAACATTACTTAGTACTTGGTGGCAAAACCCTTGTTGGCAATCACAGAGGTCAGACATTTCTTGTAGTTGGCCACCAGGTTTGCACACATCTCAGGAGGGATTTTGTCCCACTCCTCTTTGCAGATCTTCTCCAAGTCATTAAGGTTTCGAGGCTGACGTTTGGCAACTCGAACCTTCAGCTCCCTCCACAGATTTTCTATAGGATTAAGGTCTGGAGACTGGCTAGGCCACTCCAGGACCTTAATGTGCTTCTTCTTGAGCCACTCCTTTGTTGCCTTGACCATGTGTTTTGGGTCATTGTCATGCTGGAATACCCATCCACGACCCATTTCAATGCCGTGGCTGAGGGAAGGAGGTTCTCACCCAAGATTTGACGGTACATGGCCCCGTCCACCGTCCCTTTGATGCAGTGAAGTTGTCCTGTCCCCTTAGCAGAAAAACAACACCAAAGCATAATGTTTCCACCTCCATGTTTGATGGTGGGGATGCTGTTCTTGGGGTCATAGGCAGCATTCCTCCTCCTCCAAACACGTTGAGTTGATGCCAAAGAGCTCCATTTTGGTCTCATCTGACCACAACACTTTCACCCAGTTCTCCTCTGAATCATTCAATGTTCATTGGCAAACTTCAGACGGCCCTGTATATGTGCTTTCTTGAGCAGGGGGACCTTGTGGGCGCTGCAGGATCCATATTTCAGTCTTTCACGGCGTAGTGTGTTACCAATTGTTTTCTTGGTGACTATGGTCCCAGCTGCCTTGAGATCATTGACAAGATCCTCCCGTGTAGTTCTGGGCTGATTCCTCACCGTTCTCATGTTCATTGCAACTCCACGAGGTGAGATCTTGCATGGAGCCCCAGGCCGAGGGAGATTGACAGTTATTTTGTGTTTCTTCCATTTGCGAATAATCGCACCAACTGTTGTCACCTTCTCACCAAGCTGCTTGGCGATGGTCTTGTAGCCCATTCCAGCCTTGTGTATGTCTACAATCTTGTCCCTCACATCCTTGGAGAGCTTTTTGGTCTTGGCCATGGTGGAGAGTTTGGAATCTGATTGATTGATTGCTTCTGTGGACAGGTGTCTTTTATACAGGTAACAAGCTGAGATTAGGAGCACTCCCTTTAAGAGTGTGCTCCTAATCTCAGCTCGACTCCCTTAAAGAGTGTGCTCCTAATCTCAGCTCGTTACCTGTATAAAAGACACCTGGGAGCCAGAAATATTTCTGATTGAGAGGGGGTCAAATACTTATTTCCTTCATTAAAATGCAAATCAATTTATAACATTTTTGACATGCGTTTTTCTGGATTTTTGTTGTTCTTATTCTGTCTCTCACTGTTCAAATAAACCTACCATTAAAATTATAGACTGATCATTTCTTTGTCAGTGGGCAAATGTACAAAATCAGCAGGGGATCAAATACTTTTTTCCCTCACTGTACAATTAGTGAGTGCAGACATTTACATAAGTATTCAGACCCTTTACTCAGTACTTTGTTGAAGCATCTTTGGCAGCAATTACACTCTGAGGTCCTGAGCGCTCTGGAGCAGGTTTTAATCAAGGATCTCTGTACTTTTCTCCGTTCATCTTCCCCTCGATCCTGACTAGTCTCCCAGTCCCTGCCGCTGAAAAACATCCCCACAGCATGATGCTGCCACCACCATGCTTCACCGTAGGGATGGTGCCAGGTTTCCTCCAGACGTGACTCTTGGCATTCAGACCAAAGAGTTCAATCTTGGTTTCATCAGACCAGAGAATCTTGTTTCTCATGGTCTGAGAGACCTTTAGGTGACTTTTGTCAAACTCCAAGCGGGCTGTCATGTGCCTTTTACTGAGGAGTGGCTTCCGTCTGGCCACTCTACCATAAAGGCCTGATTGGTGGAGTGCTGCACAGATGGTTGTCCTTCTGGAAGGTTCTCCCATCTCCACAGAGGAACTCTGGAGCTCTGTCAGAGTGACCATCGGGTTCTTGGTCACCTTTCTGACCAAGGCCCTTCTCCCCGATTGCCTAGTTTGGCTGGGCAGTCAGCTCTAGGAATTATTGGTGGTTGCAAACTTCTTCCATTTAAGAATGATGGAGGCCACTGTGTTCTTGGGGACCTTCAATGCTGCAGAAATGTTTTGGTAACCTTCCCCAGATCTGTGCCTCGACACAATCCTGTCTCGGCGCTCTACGGATAATTCCTTCGACCTCATGGCTTGTTTTTTGCTCTGACATGCACTGTCAACTGTGGGACCTTATATAGGCAGGTGTGTGCCTTTCCAAATCATGTCCAATCAATTGAATTGACCACAGGTGGACTCCAATCAAGTTGTAGAAACATCTAAAGCATGATCAATGGAAACAGGATGCATCTGAGCTCGATTTTGAGTCTCATAGCAAAGGGTCTCAATACTTATGTAAAGAAAGTATTTCTGTTTTTTATTTTTAATACATTTGCAAAGATTTCTAAAAACCTGTTTTCACTCTGCCATTATGAGGTGTTGTGTGTAGATTGATGAGAAAAAATAGTTATTTAATCAATTTTAGAATAGGTTTGTAACGTAACAAAATGTGGAAAAAGTCAAGGGTTCTGAATACTTTCCGAATGCACTGTGCTGTCTATATGTACTGTACTGTCCATATGTACTGTACATATGTACTCTGCTGTCTATTTGTACTGTACTGATATATATATATACACTGTACTGTCTATATGTACTGTATATATGTACTGTGCTGTCTATATGTACCGCCCCATCTATATGTACCGCACCGTCTATATGTACTGTACTATCTATGTGCTGTCTATCTTTACTGTCTATATGTACTGGTCTGTCTATTACATTTTAGTCATTTAGCAGACACTCTTATCCAGAGCGACTTACAGGAGCAATTATGGTTAAGTGCCTTGCTTATGGGCACATCGACAGATTTTTCACCTAGTCTGCTCGGGGATTAGAACCAGCAACCTTTCGGTTACTGGCTGAACGCTCTTACCCACTAAGCTACCTGCCTCTTCCCAATGGGGCATACAACAAGACAACGTGATCTGAAAGCACACGATTCCTGGGGTACATAAGTAAACAGGACCTGCTTGAAAGTTCACATGGAACAAGTTGGACCTGAAACATAAATGTTCATTACACATGCTAGGGGGTTATTACATTAGCCAGGATGACACAAAAGTCCCATCCATGTTCTCAGGTGGCTGTGGGGAGTCACTTCCTGTGTTGGATCCTGCTCGCTGGGCGGTAGGTATCATTAACATCTCAGACCGCGGCCCAAGAAGCCATTCTTCTCCTGCCTTGAACGCTGTGCATGTCACACAATATGGGGAACATCCATAGACTCAGATAGACATGGCATCACTGTATCTTTCCTATTGGTGTCTGTGAGAGCATGGGTAGCACCATTGAGGCTATCTCCATTTTGAAGTAGTCCATTTTCTTCTTCTACTACTTCTATGAGTTGGTAAACAAACTGAAAGGGTGCATACTGCCTCCTGGAGTGTGTTGTTTGAAAAGGTTGGCGATTTACTGCCACCGTCAGTTATGGAATGATTGCTCACAAGTATAATTAATTTGCTGATCCCTCCTGATGACCTGGATGGAATCCGGTAATCCTTCCTTAACCCAAAGAAAGCAGTGGCGTGTATTCATGGATGCCAAGGGAAGCCCAAAAAATGGACCATGAAAAAAATACAAAAACATAAAATAATGTATCTTTCGTCTCTCTGTGTTTCATAATTTCCCTTCAATTCGCAAGAGGCTGAATGTATCTCAAAGGAGAAAGCATCCGAGCGAGTGAAACAGTGACCCTCTGTTTCTCTACGTTTCGGCCATCTATCTGATGCTGTCTGGTCCAAACGAGTATGCATTGTTGCCGCCCGTAGCATTGAAGGCAAGGGAAGCCAGCGAGCATCTGGCCTCCCTTGACAAAAAAAGTATAAAACATTTCCCAATCAGTGTTGAGCTAAACGGAGCGAGCTCAACTGTGAATGGTCCTGGCACACCAAAAAAAAGTGTCAAGGGAAGCCAGCTTGGATTTGGCGTCACTCCTGTCAAATCCCATTGAGAGCATACGTCATTGACAGAAACACTTGAATTGTTGCATCTCGTTGTGTTGTTGTCCTCCGGCGGCTAGCTAGCCAGCTAGCTAAAATTGGCCCTTTCCTAAATTAGCCATGGATGGAGATTTTAACTTGTGGTTTTACTTAATTCTCCATACTGGCCAATGATTATAACGATGATTCAGATCCAACCATTCATTCATACATTGTTGTGCCCCTGGCCTGAGAGGATGGAAGTTCAATATATAGCTAGATGTAGAAGGCTAATGTTAACTAGCTAATGTTGCCCATGAATGGAAGTTAGGCTAGCGAGCAAGCATTTTAGCCAGGTAGCCTAGGACAACAAAAACTAAAAGCGTGTACTGTATGGTACGTTTCGGCAACATGAAGAGAGGAGGATGGCATTGGCGTTTCTCTACAAGTAGGGTGAGTTAACATGTTTTTCTACTTGCACGAATGCGCACACACACATACAAACAGAAATCAGAACCATTGAAGAGCCACATCATATTTAGTTTACGTTGATTGGACTAAATAGTTTTTGGTATATTTTAGTTGTCACTGTATTAGACTAAGCAGAGGTGAGTTGATGATGTTGAAATGTTGAAGTTGAAATGTTGCTGGAGTAGTGGAGGCAGCTCCTGTTTTCTTTGCAACTTGCGGTAACTCTGTGATTCTAAATCAATAGTTGTTTAGTGGTCTAAAAATGTCGGAAACATTAACTTGCTTGACCATGCTGTAGGTCATGTAACTGTCTGTTACTGTACATGCAATATGCTTTGTGGACTTCACTGGACAGAGGCTTTTACTCACGCACTGCTACTGATAGGAAGTCCCACCCAGTTGACTACTTAAAAATAGTAAAAGTCCTCAATGGCGCTGCCCATGCTAAAACAGGCTTTTGGGCATTAGAGTCCTCTAGCGCTATAGGAACAACCGATACCCATCCTGCACCTGGCCCAACACATGTCTGACTGCATGAGGAGCACCGGGGTTCTCACTTTCACACTAGCAGAGAGGTGAAGCGACCAGTCGACCTGGCAAGGTGCTGGTCAAACGCTATGGTTTGACTTTGGCGCAGCCTTGTCGGTCGCCCTTCCCTTATCCACGCTCCAGTTTGTATGTATCAGCAGGTAAGGGAGTGTGTGTGTGTGTATTCAGGTGCCTCTGCGCTAATTGTGCCCCTCCCATTGAGTCATCATCACATGGTTTCAGGCCTATGGGATTTCCATCTAACATGTCCTCCCCCAAGCAGGTAGGAGGAGAACCAGATAAACCAGACCAACTTAATAAAGAAACAGCTCCAGTTATCACCCTGGAAATGTACTAGGCCTTATCTACAAGGTTATATGTTTGTTGTATTTGAATTCTCATTCATTGGTGGGACACATGCTATGCTACCTTTCATAGGTTACTTTAGAAACCTTTTGTGTACCATGGATAACCTTTGGAGCCTAGTGAGTTAGCTGAGCTGTGAAATAGAATAGTTGACATGGAATCTGGGAAATGCTAATACCCTAGTCCAAAGAGAGGCAAAGTTCAGACAGAAAGAATGCCACTAAGAAGAAAGTGTTAACTACTTCCTTATGTATCTGTTAATGGTTTAAGTATTGTCATTTTTCCCCTGACCCATCTGTCTATCTCATTTTTACATAAAAAAAAAATGTTTTAGTCATTTAGCAGACGCTCTTATCCAGAGCGACTTACAGTTAGTGAGTGCATACATTATAATTTTTTTATTTTTTATACTGGCCCCCCGTGGGAATCGAACCCACAACCCTGGCATTGCAAACGCCATGCTCTACCAACTGAGCTACATCCCTGCCGGCCATTCCCTCCCCTACCCTGGACGACGCTGGGCCAATTGTGCGCCGCCCCATGGGTCTACATTTGTGCGCCCCCTATCTCCTCATTTGAATTCCATGCTGTCACAGTCACTAGCCCATTTAAGCTTAATATCCTTGTCATCTATCGCCCTCCAGGTTCCCTTGGAGAGTTCATCAATGAGCTTGACGCCTTGATAAGTTCCTTTCCTGAGGATGGCTCACCCCTCACAGTTCTGGGGGATTTCAACCTCCCTACGTCTACATTTGACTCATTTCTCTCTGCCTCCTTCTTTCCACTCCTCTCCTCTTTTGACCTCACCCTCTCACCGTCCCCCCCTACTCACAAGGCAGGCAATATGTTTGACCTCATCTTTACTAGATGCTGTTCTTCTACTAATCTCACTGCAACTCCCCTCCATGTCTCCGACCACTACTTTGTATCCTTTTCTCTCTCCCTCTCCTCCAACACTACTCACTCTGCCCCCTACACAGATGGTAATGCGCCATCGCAACCTTCGCTCTCTCTCTCCCCGCTTTACTCTCTCCTCTTCCATCCTATCATCTCTTCCCTCTGCTCAATCCTTCTCCCTCCAATCTCCTGATTCTGCCTCCTCAACCCTCCTCTCCTCCCTTTCTGCATCCTTTGACTCTCTATGTCCCCTATCCTCCCGGCCGGCTCGGTCCTCCCCTCCAGCTCCGTGGCTTGATGACTCACAGAACAGAGCTCCGGGCAGCTGAGCGGAAATGGAAGACTCCCTGCGGACCTGGCATCTTTTCACTCCCTCCTCTCTACATTTTCTTCATCTGTTTCTGCTGCTAAGGCCACTTTCTACCACTCTAAATTCCAAACATCTGCCTCTAACCATAGGAAGCTATTTGCCACATTCTCCTCCCTGCTGAATCCTCCCCCCCCCTCCTCTGTGGATGACTTCGTCAACCATTTTGAAAAGAAGGTTGACGACATCCGATCCTCGTTTGTTAAGTCAAATGACACTGCTGGTCCTGCTCACACTGCCCTACCCTATGCTTTGACTTCTTTCTCCCCTCTCTCTCCAGATAAAATCTTGCGACTTGTGACGGCAGGCCGCCCAACAACCTGCCCGCTTGACCCTATCCCCTCCTCTCTTCTCCAGACCATCTCCGGTGACCTTCTCCCTTACCTCACCTCGATGATCAACTCATCCTTGACCGCTGGCTATGTCCCTTCCGTCTTCAAGAGAGCGAGAGTTGCACCCCTTCTCAAAAAACCAACACTCGATCCCTCTGATGTCAACAACTACAGACCAGTATCCCTTCTTTCTTTTCTCTCCAAAACTATTGAGCATGCCGTCTTTAGCCAACTCTCTTGCTATCTCTCTCAGAATGACCTTCTTGATCCAAACCAGTCAGGTTTCAAGACTGGTCATTCAACTGAGACTGCTCTTCTCTGTGTCACGGAGGCTCTCCGCACTGCTAAAGCTAACTCTCTCTCCTCTGCTCTTGTCCTTCTAGACCTGTCTGCTGCCTTTGATACTGTGAACCATCAGATCCTCCTCTCCACCCTCTCCGAGCTGGGCATCTCCGGCGCGGCTCACTCTTGGATTGCGTCCTACCTGACCGGTCGCTCCTACCAAGTGGCGTGGCGAGAAGCTGTCTCCGCACCACGTGGTCTCACCACTGGTGTCCCCCAGGGCTCAGTTCTCTAGGCCCTCTCCTATTCTCGCTATACACCAAGTCACTTGGCTCTGTCATATCCTCACATGGCCTCTCCTATCATTGCTACGCTGACGACACACAACTAATCTTCTCCTTTCCCCCTTCTGATAACCAGGTGGCGAATCGCATCTCTGCATGTCTGGCAGACATATCAGTATGGATGACGGATCACCACCTCAAGCTGAACCTTGGCAAGACGGAGCTGCTCTTCCTCCCGGGAAGGGACTGCCTGTTCCATGATCTCGCCATCACGGTTGACAACTCCGTTGTGTCCTCCTCCCAGAGTGCGAAGAGCCTTGGCGTGACCCTGGACAACACCCTGTCGTTCTCCGCTAACATCAAGGCGGTGACCCGATCCTGTAGGTTCATGCTCTACAACATTCGAGAGTACGACCCTGCCTTACACAGGAAGCGGCACAGGTCCTAATCCAGGCACTTGTCATCTCCCGTCTGGATTACTGCAACTCGCTGTTGGCTGGGCTCCCTGCCTGTGCCATTAAACCCCTACAACTCATCCAGAATGCCGCAGCCCGTCTGGTGTTCAACCTTCCCAAGTTCTCTCACGTCACCCCGCTCCTCCGCACACTCCACTGGCTTCCAGTTGAAGCTCGCATCTGCTACAAGACCATGGTGCTTGCCTACGGAGCTGTGAGGGGAACGGCACCTCCGTACCTTCAGGCTCTGATCAGTCCCTACACCCAAACGAGGGCATTGCTTTCATCCACCTGTGGCCTGCTGGCTCCCCTACCTCTGTGGAAGCATAGTTCCCGCTCAGCCCAGTCAAAACTGTTCGCTGCTCTGGCACCCCAATGGTGGAACAAGCACCCTCACGACGCCAGGACAGCGGAGTCACTCACCACCTTCCGGAGACATTTGAAACCCCACCTCTTTAAGGAATACCTGGGATAGGATAAAGTAATCCTTCTACCCCCCCCTTACCCCCCCCCCCAAAAAAATAAATAAATAAATAAATAAATAAACATTGTAAAGTGGTGATCCCACTGGCTATAAGGTGAATGCACCTATTTGTAAGTCGCTCTGGATAAGAGCGTCTGCTAAATGACGTAAATGTAAATGTAAATGTATGTCATTTGATGCTGATAATAATTGCAGAGGCACAACAAATAACCTTCTCTGTGTCTTCACTGTTTCTGCCAGTAGGGGCCTCAACATTAACATTTCAAATCAACACAGTAGTGGATTCCAGTTGGCAAGTAGAGCCAGACATGACCAAGAGCTTACAGCATATATGCAGCCCAGAAGTGCCTTGTGTGTGTGAGTGTGCACTCCCCTCCCCCACCCTCCTTTGAGGAATGGGCTTCCACAGTTGGTTGGAAGAGGTCCCTGAGGAGTCTCCAGTTGGTTGGAAGAGGTCCCTGAGGAGTCTCCAGTTGGTTGGAAGAGGTCCCTGAGGAGTCTCCAGATGATTGGATGAGGTCCCTGAGGAGTCTCCAGTTGGTTGGAAGAGGTCCCTGAGGAGTCTCCAGTTGGTTGGAAGAGGTCCCTGAGGAGTCTCCAGATGGTTGGAAGAGGTCCCTGAGGAGTCTCCAGTTGGTTGGAAGAGGTCCCTGAGGAGTCTCCAGATGGTTGGATGAGGTCCCTGAGGAGTCTCCAGGTGGTTGGAAGAGGTCCCCGAGGAGTCTCCAGGTAGTTGGATGAGGTCCCTGAGGAGTCTCCAGATGATTGGTTGAGGTCCCCGAGGAGTCTCCAGGTGGTTGGATGAGGTCCCTGACGAGTCTCCAGATGGTTGGACGAGGTCCCTGAGGAGTCTCCAGATGGTTGGATGAAGTCCCTGAGGAGTCTCCAGATAACCTTGAAGGGAGTGAGTTTTAAAGGGCCAGCCTCTCCCTGTCTGTCTTTGCCTGCCTTCCTACTCCTACGCTGTACCTGTTACATTCCCCCTCTCTCTGCCGTGAAGACCCTCTTCACGTGACTGCAGGAAGGCGAGAGCAGAGCTAGGGAACATTGACCAAGGGGGTGCTCGTCTTTCTTATACCAGGCTGGAGAAAGCTCAGATTTATGGAGCCCACACAGTGTTCTAAGTCTAGTAGACTCTCAATGGAGGAACAGATTGTATTGTGTAGTGAAGCTCTTATGAATATGAGTATCCATCTACCCACCTACTTTGACACGAGTCACCGCGCATGTGCTTCCAGCATGCCTGAAGGGGTAAGGTTGTATAGCAGCTGTTTCTGGAGCCTAAAAGAACGCTACATTCCCAGAGATTTGCTAAATCTCTTCATTAGTGTTTTCATGTCAAAGCACTTTCTTCTCCCTTTTCCCGGTGCCCAAAGAAAGCTTTTTATTGTTTCACTGTATATTAACATTGTACAGTCCCCTGCCTGTAGTCATATGAACTTTGTCCAAGTTACCTGTTTGAATAAATTAATAAATACAAAAGTGATTTAGGTTTTCCTAACAAAGGAGATCTATTTGTCTAAAACTAACACATTCTTTCAACTAGTCTTGTAATGGACACAGAACATCACGTTTGGGGTACACATTCCCTGTTATCTTGAAGATGGCTATAGAATAGTGCCCACAAACACTCATACACATTTCCTCTATGTGTAAATGCTACTCCATGTGAACTGAAATATGTTAAGACCCTCAAATATAATATTTTTGAGCTGCCATAATGGCAATCTGATGTAGCACATGTAGGATGATGGCTGACCCGATCCTGCAGGCTCATGCTCTACAACATTCGCAGAGTACGACCCAACCTTACACAGAAAGCGGCACAGGTCCTAATCCAGGCACTTGTCACCTGGAGCCGTCTGGATTACTGCAACTCGCTGTTGGCTGGGCCCCTGCCTGTGCCATTAAACCCCTGCAACTTATCCAGAACGCTGCAGCCCGTCTGGTGTTCAACCTTCCCAAGTTCTCTCACGTCACGCTCCTCCGCACACTCCACTGGCTACCAGTTGAAGCTCGCATCTACTACAAAACCATGGTGCTTGCCTACGGAGCTGTGAGGGGAACGGCACCTCCTTACCTTCAGGCTCTGATCAGACCCTACACCCAAACGAGGGCACTACGTTCATCCACCTCTGGCCTGTTAGCCCCCCTACCTCTATGGAAGCACAGTTCCCGCTCAGCCCAGTCAAAGCTATTCGCTGCTCTGGCACCCCAATGGTGGAACAAGCTCCCCCACGACGCCAGGACAGCGGAGTCACTGACCACCTTCCGGAGACACTTGAAACCCTACTTCTTTAAGGAATACCTGGAATAGTATAATAGTAATCCTTCTACCCCCCTTTACTACCACTGTCTTTTGTCTAAACTTTCACCTGCTAGCACTGACTTGTTTAAAGAAATGTACTTATTGTGATCGAGATGTAGTTGTCCCTGATTGCACTGACTTTGCTCACAGCTGCTTGTTTGAAGAAGTGTACTTACTGTGATCAAGATGTGGTTGTCCCACTGGCTATCCTAAGTTGAATGCACCAATTTGTAAGTCGCTCTGGATAAGAGCATCTGCTAAATGACTTAAATGACTTAAATGTTAAATGTCTTACCCCTAGCACATGTAAGGAAGTGGCTCAACTCTGACCCCTTGTGGTGAAGATTTTGACAAGCAATTTGTAGTGTTGATATCTAAACATAGAAGGCACTGTTTTCATATTTGGCAGTGTCCAGAATGAGATTTGGGTCATTCCAGCAAGTTTTGATGATGCTCAACATTGCAGTGTTGCAATAAAGATGAAAGACTGAGACAGACATGTTGGAAATGTAGACTTTTATTGAGTTTTAACACTTGCACAGTGGCAACATTGCCCATAATTCTTTAAAAAAAAGTTAGAAATAGCTATTAAATAACATTATATGACTTGATTAAGATCCTCTGACAGTGAAATGCATATAAAATGGTGTAGCCTAATTTACATCAGAGTATGCACCCAGAATGGCCTTGCATCAAGATATACTGTACAGTAAGCAGTAGCATTAGCTAGTTCCATCTGTTCATTTATTGTCCTTCCCCAGTCATATCATTTTCACATGACATTACGTTGCATCCACATATGTATGTGGAACATATTACAAGCAGATTGTATTACTGTCCCAGATCCATGTAGTCAAGCCCCACCCCCAAGAACAGTATTTCCAGGAATCCCCGTTGTGATTGCCCAAGGGATTCCTGGGAAAACTGGACCCCGGGGGCGAGGAAAAGGCCAGGGTAATGCTGTAAATGCACTCAGGAGGAGAAGGAGATAAATTATAGCATTAAAAACACACCAGGAACCACAGTCTTTACTGGTCCATACGGCTGTATGGAGCAGATGTTAACATCATGGGTGGAGCGATGATTAGTTATCTCAGATTGTGGCCAGACCTGAGAGAGAGAGAGAGAGAGAGAGAGAGAGAGAGACTGGGAGGGGCAGCACCAGTCACGGGGGGCCCTCCCTCCCTAATATCCTGAACACAGATCGCCACGATAACAGCCTCCATGCATGATCTCCATGATTCTAAGACAGAGAGATAGACAGAGCCATCCCTCTGTCCCAGACTGCCCACCCCGCTGTAGCAGCACCCTCCTTCCCGAGCTACAGTGCTTCATCTCAGACTCCCAATTGACCAGAGATGCAGCACTGCACCTGGGGCCTGAAGACCAAGCAATAGAGCGACACAGTAAAACATCAACGCCAATGTTCTGGCACACCCACCCAGTCATACTTTACCTGTCTTCTCTTCACATCACTAAAGAAAGGGTCGTTTTGACTAGCAAAGTTGATGGCGTTAGATCCTCTTTGGTTTGTTTCTTGCCGAAGACCCCAGCGCAGACTGACCTGTAAGTAAAAAGAGCAATGGAAGGATTCTTAAGGGCATTCACCAAACAACATGAAGCACACATTCTGAACTCAATTGTGAAAGTTGTCTTGTCTGTACAGTCCTTTTCTAATGGGAATCTGTAAGAGAGGAGGTACCATAAAGAGTGAGGCTGGCTGGCTGTATGTTGGAGAATGTGGGGGCTGTAAACGTTATGTTGGGGAACAGGAAATGACTTTGACCCCTGCCTGCCTTCCTGCCTGCATATTTAAACGCTGCTCCATCCTGTCCCTGTTCCCTTAGCTCCCCACTCCCACTAGCATTCCTCCCTGTAGCTTTCCCAAATCCCCCCATTGCACACCACAGCCCACCCCCCTATGTGCACGTTCCTAACCCATCCCACCCTACCTCTATCTATATCCCGGTCCCTCACTGCTAGGGATTGGTGTACTGGGTATGTTTTGCGATGCCTGTGGCACTGAATTTCCAGGAGCTTCAGCCATGTTGGATTGTGGCCATAGAGAATTTTGATCAGCAGTATGCTGTTAAGAGATGCTGCCGTGATGACAACAGGAGTGTGGGCCATCTCCTGTTCCAGCACGTTCTTCTCACAGCGACCACAGAGGGGGTAGAGTGCCAGCAGTATCACCCAAACTAAACCCCTAACTGCAGGACACCCAGCCGAAGAGCAAACCCCAACCAGGAGCTCCCTCTCTCCCTGTGTTCTAAACACACTTCCTCTACTCTTCATGTTACACCCAGGATTCCTCCCTCAGCCATACCACTCTGGAATATTTTACTAGATCACTGCTACTGTACAGGTACTTCCATTAAATGAGCTCTCTCATTCCTCATACCGTTAGCCTTGCTCCCACACCATTTCTCAGTAGATTCTTATTGCTATTCATTTAGAATGTAGACTGGTGTAATCATATAAGTTAGATAAGATAACCAGTTAATGGAATACTATAACATTATAATAACAATTTAACTGATATAATAAAGCAGGAGAGGCTTCCTGACTGGAGAGGTGTGTTGTGTTTGTGCTAGATGGTGTAGGGGCAGAATGTGTGTCACTGGGTGTCATGGTTACCAGGTCCCTGGGCCTCTGGGAGTCACTAAGGTCGGGACACCACAGTGCTCTGCCTCCCCACAGCAGACCTCCACGAAGAGGAGGAGGAGGGAGGCGGAAACTCCCATGGAGCTCAGAGACTTCATCTGATTTTAGTTACAGTAACTTAATTTGTAATTATGCTTGGTTGTAAAAATACAACTCTGAGTCAACAACACCCACAATCGAATCAGAGTAAAGAACACACTATCAGTTTATTATATCGTGGGGGGGAAGTGATGTTGTAGGTCGCTGGGGATGGGAAGGTTTCAAACAATTTTCCTTGGCTCTGATATCATCTGATACACAGCCTTCCCCTCAGTGACTTTAAGCCAACTTAGACAGACGTACTGACTGTGCCCTTGAGGGAGTTGACCCAGGATGAGGGATGGGAGTTGACCCAGGATGTGGGACGGGAGTTGACCCAGGATGAGGGATGGGAGTTGACCCAGGATGAGGGATGGGAGTTGACCCAGGATGTGGGATGGTAGTTGACCCAGGATGAGGGATGGGAGTTGACCCAGGATGAGGGATGGTAGTTGACCCAGGATGAGGGATGGGAGTTGACCCAGGATGAGGGATGGGAGTTGACCCAGGATGAGGGATGGGAGTTGACCCAGGATGTAGGACGGGAGTTGACCCAGGATGAGGGATGGGAGTTGACCCAGGATGTAGGATGGGAGTTGACCCAGGATGAGGGATGGGAGTTGACCCAGGATGAGGGATGGGAGTTGACCCAGGATGAGGGATGGGAGTTGTGATACTCACAGTGACACACCAGACTCTACATGAAAGTATTCTTATTAACATTTCTGAGAAGTGACGACAGCTGACTTTCACAGCTATGATTTCTGACCTCTGAGGAGGATTAAGTTGATGTAACTGTGTCTGACCCCATGTGATACTCACCTATGGGATACAGTGTATGTGCTGCTCGTTGGTTCAGTATGTCCCAGCAGACCTCTGCTGTTTACCCACATTGAAACAGGATAGAGATAGAAGAGAACAGTTAAACACTAGTTCCAGCAGACAGACAGCAGACTCACAAGACTTCCCACAGACACACACAGGAACTGGACACTCAACAGAATGGGCTCATGGAGAGCTGTGTCTAACTGTGTGGCTAAGGCATGGCCTGTAGAGATACTGACTAGCTTAGTGATGATGACCTACACAGAGCCATGTTCTGAGTTGTTCTCACAGACAAACTAAGTGTCCAAAAGCTGTTATGATAAGGTCTATTTAGGAGTACAATAAATGTCCTGTAATCTAATTGAAGGAGTTTTTAGTTCAGTCCAAAGAGGGAAAGCAAAACCACAAAGAGCTGAAGAAAATAAAGAAGAAACAAGGGGAGAATTCCAGATCAGTTTGGAGCTCTCCCCAAGACGAAGGAGCTTTAGGTTGTCTCAACCCCCTCTCCTGGTGCCTCCCTCAGCCCTTATAAGGAATTCTGAGCCGGAAAATGTAGCTGTACTTTCAATAAACATTCACTATTTTCAGGCTCTTGCAGGGAGGTGGTGATTGTGGAAGCAGATAGTTTGTCACTGCTCTCAGCGTGCCTGCACCTCCCCCACCTCTCCCTCGCTCTCTTGTCGGCTGGCTGCATACATTCCCTTTTCTAGTCACAGGCTGCTGCTGACTGACATAAAAGGGAAACGGGCGCGAAGGTGAAGGAGAAGCCAGAAAAACCCAAGAGCAGTCACAAAGAAGGGCTGCCATTTTGTCTAAATAATGTGCTGGGAGTCTACCAGAGACCAAAGGGAGGTATTGCAGCAGACAGGGTCATTTGTAAACATTTCTAAAAACATTATTCCACTTTAACATTATGGGGTATTGTGTGTAGGCCAGTGACACAAAATCTCAATTTAATCAATGTTAAATTCAGGCTGTATATAACACAACAAAATGTGGAAAAAGTCAAGGGGTGCGTGTGAATACTTTCTGAATGCACTGTATATACAGGTCTCATCCAGGACCCTGGATGTCTTACCCCAACAGATATCTACAGGCCGAGAAAACATTATTAACAAACACAACACTCCTCTCCCATGCTCTGTGTCTAATGATACTGATACCACAGTCACTGTTAATAACCAACACAAAACAATAAACATGACATTCTGTATTTATTTCCTGTTTCCCATGCTCCTTGTTAATAAGGTTGTACTATTACACTGTAAACCCCAACGCATTTCTAACTCAAATACTTCTAGTAAGTTGAACTCAAAGTCACTGAAAAGTCATTTTTACTTAAAATGTTTGTGTGATACTGACTCAAAACTAAATGAGAAGTCATACCAACTCTAGGTATGATAACAAATGAACCTTTTCCCCAGTATGCTCTACTGCAGGTAGATTGTTTGGAGAAAAAAAAAGTATATCTGTGTTTTTGCATGTACATTGAGTGATTGATTGATCTTATGTTACCCAAAGATAAATAACATACATTTTTTAACTAATCCAATCATTTAGTTAGAATTGTTGGACCTGTTATTGAAATGGTTATTCCAGTTTAAATGGCTTAGGTATTCTCCTCCCACTGTTCCTGACCCTGGCAGACATTATGAATGCAGGTTGCGGGTGAATACAAATTTTAACTGTTGGATATCCTAAAATTTCTGCAGCATTGAAGGTCCAAAAGAACACAGTGGCCTCCATCATTCTTAAATGGAAGAAGTTTGGAACCACCAAGACTCTTCCTAGAGCTGGCTGCCCGGCCATACTGACCAATCGGGGAAGAAGGGCCTTGGTCAGGGAAGTGACCAAGAACCCGATGGTCACTCTGACAGAGCTCCAGAGTTCCTCTGTGTAGATGGGAGAACCTTCCAGAAGGACAACCATCTCTGCAGCACTCCACCAATCAGGCCTTTATGGTAGAGTGGCCAGACGGATGCCACTCCTCAGAAAAAGGCACATGACAGTTTGCCAAAAGGCACCTAAAGGACCCCCCTTTTGCCCTCAGAACAGCCTCAATTTGTTGGGGCATGGACTCTACAAGGTGTCAAAGCGTTCCACAGAGATGCGGGCCGATGTTGACTCAAATGCTTCCCACAGTTATATCAAGTTGGCTGGATGTCAATTTGTAAGTCGCTCTGGATAAGAGCGTCTGCTAAATGACGTAAATGTAAATGTAATGTCCTTTGGGTGGTGGACCATTCTTGATACACACAGGAAACTGTTGAGCACACTCAAACTGGTGCGCCTGTCACCTACTACCATACCCCGTTCAAAGGCACTTAAATATTTTGTCTTGCCCATTCACCCCCTGAATGGCACACATACACAATGTCTCAATTGTCTCAAGGCTTACAAATCCTTCTTTAACCCTTCATCTACACTGATTGAAGTGGATTTAACAAGTGACATCAATAAGGGATCATAGCTTTCACCTTGATTCACCTGGTCAGTCTGTCGTGGAAAGAGCAGTGTATATGGCATATGATAGATGTTATGAATGTAATGTTCTGTATATCATTCGTAAAAATACCTGGCTATTTCAACGTATATCTGAAGACCTTTCCAGCCTAAACATTTGTCAAAATGATTTGCAAACTTTGTCACTTCAACTCTTCTCCGATGTCAAGAAACTATCACTTGAAAGTGCCAAGGTGAAAAATACATTGCCAGGACTTGCTTACTTTGGTGTGTATGTGTGTGTGTGTGAGTGAGTGTGTGCAAGCGTCTGTGAAGTGCCTCAGCCTGTGCCAAAGTGCTCACCTCCACAGACATAGAGAGACGTGCAGGCAGACACTGTGTTTACACTGACAGACCCGTAGCCTGATAATGGAGAGAGCGAACGCTCCTGCACGCCCAAACATTGCCTTTTAAGGTTTTCTCTCATTTCTCCCCATCTCCTTAAATCATCTAGACAGGAAGTGTGAGGAGGGTGGGGGAGGCCTCCCTCTCCCTCTCCCTCCCTCCCTCTTTTATTCTCTCTCTCTCTCTCTCTCTCTGTGATGTGGCAAGGCTGCGAATTCAGAGGCAAAGACCAGAGACAAAGAAACAAATGAATGTCACAGTAGAGGCTAATTGAATAGTCATGGTAAACATTCACGTGGGCCTTACTTTGTAACACATGCACATACATTGAGACATTATGGTCAGAGTAGTATTTGACAGAATGTTATGGAAGCAACTTTATGCATCCCTGTCTAACTCTAGTGCCTAAACCATCCAGAGGCTTAAATTATTACTGTGATTGAATGCACTAATGCCTAAGCTACAGTCAAATAAGCTGTGAAATCAAAGGCTGTCAATGCGTCTCTTACATAATTAACTTATTTCTACTTTTGGGGCCCCGTCTTGTTTGGACTTGAAAGTACATGCCCCATCTTCCCCAGGGTAAGTCAGTGTGCTGTGGCTCTCATCCTATCCCAGATCCAGGACAGCAGAGGCCCCTGGAACCCCCCCAGGGCACCCAATGTCTGATTCCCAACACTTTGGGAATTTGGGCTGGATGGATTTCTCAGGACCGAGAGAGAATTTCTGAGAAAGGATGCAGCTCTTATCCCAATGGGCCAAGGAAGGTTGTGTGTGTGTGTGCCCATTGACTTGTGTGTAGGCTAGATAGTGAATTGTACATTCTTTTTGGAATAGCCAGAAAATAAAACAAAGATGGTGAAGAACTATAATGGACTTAAAAACACTACAGACAAATAATAAACTTACTGATTTACGACTTTCTTACACAGAGGGTGAAGTTCCTTCTTACACACATTTGGCTCATGGATAAACAGAATTGAGCAATAATTGGGCAATTTCTTCAGCCAGGTGTCAAAGGTTGTGAATGTGCATCAAACAGACACACAAGGAAATAAGAGAATGGATTAGCAACATGTAAGAGGCAAAGAACAGTGAGCATGAAATTGTCAGTCTTTTTCAAAAATGTATATTGAAATCATAACAGACTAGATAAATCAGAGATTTCAAATAGACACAATCTGGCATCTCTTTTTAGGAGTCATATAAGCCCAGCAGGAAAAACATTTTACAACCCAGAGAGGAAGTTATAAAACGTCTGAAGCATTCCCAGAACGCTGAGAGAGAGAGAGAGATGGAATCTGGAATGTGAGGCTGTAGCTACGGAAACTTAGCTTGAGCTGCTATAGCATCCAAAGGATGGTGAGACAAAGTGTGGAGATAACCTCACCCACCCATATAGACAGTATAGTAGAGAACCAAACAACCTCTGTGTGTGTGTGTGTGTTCCTGAGAGTGAGAGGGAGGGAGGGAGGGAGGGTATACAGTATGTAAGTGTGTGTATGATCAGGCCAGGGCTTTCTGTCTGTCCTCCTTTGAGCATCTGTAAAGAGGTCTTGGTCAGTCTCTGAGGACTTAACCCCCGGTTTCCCCGCCAACCCCTAACCCACCCTGGTGTTCATGTGAGAGTGACCCTGGGAACGGTGGTCCCCTGGGGAGGGGGAGAGTGAAACAGAGGACAGGCCAGAGCGCCAGGGCCATTACAGGGTCATGTGAAAAAAAGGCTCTGTGGTTTGATGGATTCCAGACTGTTTCATCTCCCATCCCCTCATCATTTTCGTCTGTCTGTGTCTGTCTGTCTGTCTGTCTGTCTGTCTGTCTGTCTGTCTGTCCCATTCATCCTTCCATCCATCCATCCACTGATATGACATTCTGCATTAATACACAGATATGGTGGAAAATTACCAGAAATGACTGATTGTATAAATAAGTTAAGGTGTGGGGGGGGGGGGCAGGATTTGGAGGTGTGTTCACATTTCACACCCTGATGAAAGATAACTTCATGTTAGAAGAAGCTACAGCGTTGCATTTATTTGTGTACACATTTTGTAGACTGTCATAATGTTAATGAATATCATCCTTGTTTATAGAACCGTCTGCTTATGACACCGAAGTGGTGTGTGGATGCATCTGTCGTTCTGCTGTGTAGTTGCATAATATCCAACCACTTAACCAACATTTTTATTTAACCTTTATTTAACTAGGCAAGTCAGTTAAGAACAAATTCTTATTTATAATGACGGCCTACCCCGGCCAAGCCCGGACAACTCTGGGCCAATTGTGCGCCACCCTCCCAATCACGGCCTAACCGACATGATGAAGCGCTGCATTAATCAGGATCTTTCACACAACACTGATTTTTAGGAAACAGCTAAACACCAGGCCTGTATCAAAGTTAAAGGAGCAAAAGAGGAAAACAACGGATAATCTTGAACTAAATTTAGACAGCTAATAGAATTGCTAAGTATGTTGAGGTAATTTAAAGCAGACAACACATTATTTTTAGTTTCCATGGTGATTAGATTCAAGCTGTATTGTTAGCCACTTAGTTGGTTGTGAAGGAACCGAGTAATAGAACAGTCCCAGCAGTACAAAGCGTCTGCCATTGTTCACTCCATTATGTGATAGTACTTTATAATATCAGCCCTCAACCTTGACCTGTATTTCACTCTCCTTCATGTAAACACACACTTATCCACTCAAACACACACATATTGAAAATAGCAGAGGTGAAAAGTGACCACATTGTTTCCGAGGACAACAGAGACCGTAAATGCTGCTTGTCTAGCCTGACATGATTACAACTTCAGTTATACCTCCACCCTGACAGGATTACAACTTCAGTTATACCTCCACCCTGACAGGATTACAACTTCAGTTATACCTCCACCCTGACAGGATTACAACTTCAGTTATACCTCCACCCTGACAGGATTACAACTTCAGTTATACCTCCACCCTGACAGGATTACAACTTCAGTTATACCTCCACCCTGACAGGATTACAACTTCAGTTATACCTCCACCCTGACAGGATTACAACTTCAGTTATACCTCCACCCTGACAGGATTACAACTTCAGTTATACCTCCACGTGACATGATTACTTCAGTTATACCTCCACCCTGACAGGATTACTTCAGTTATACCTCCACCCTGACAGGATTACAACTTCAGTTATACCTCCACCCTGACAGGATTACAACTTCAGTTATACCTCCACCCTGACAGGATTACAACTTCAGTTATACCTCCACCCTGACAGGATTACAACTTCAGTTATACCTCCACCCTGACAGGATTACAACTTCAGTTATACCTCCACCCTGACAGGATTACAACTTCAGTTATACCTCCACCCTGACAGGATTACAACTTCAGTTATACCTCCACGTGACATGATTACTTCAGTTATACCTCCACCCTGACAGGATTACTTCAGTTAAACCTCCACCCTGACATGATTACTTCAGTTATACCTCCCCCTGACAGGATTGCAACTTTGGTTATACCTCCACACTCTTATTGATTGTTATATAAAACCACAAGAATATAGAAATTAGATAATTGTTAGCGGTGCTTGTCTGGCCCCACTACATTCAGATGAGTTGTTGTGTCACCTAACACAAGTGTAAGTGTGATGGGGTAAAATATTCACTGAAGAAGCCTAATGCGCTCCCGACCTGCACTAACTCAACAAACCATTGTCTTGCTGACAGTGGCAGCAGCCTCAAGGTTGAAACCAACCAATACTAGGAGTGACACTGACTCTGTGTCCCGGTGAGAGCCATTATCTCATCTCCTGGCTGTTCATCAGCTCAGTGTCAGTCTAGCCTGCTGTCTGTCATCAATGACACACTGACACAACAGACATGTTGCCGCGGCGCTGCCACAGACGCGCCTGGCAGACAAAGACACCCTGACCCCAGGTCATCCAGCCCTCAGCCTCCAGCACAGACAGGAGAAGATGACGGGTGACAAAGCACTGTCAACCTTGTACTCTGTTGATTGCCTGCCTGTCTGCCACAACAAGGCTACTACCTATGAGCATCTATCAGGGTATCACTTGACCATACAATATGTCACAGTTCACAGATGACTGGTATATTTAAGCAATAAGGCACAAGAGGTTGTGGTATATGGCCAATATACCACGGCTAAGGGCTGTTCTTTTGCACAACGCAACGCGGAGTGCCTGGATACAGCCCATAGACGTGGTATATTGGCCATATACCACAAACCACCGAGGTGCCTTATTGCTATTATAAACTTAGAGCAGTAAAAATAAATGTTTTGTCATACCTGTAGTATACGGTCTGATATACCACGGCTGTGAGCCAATCAGCATTCAGGGCTTGAGCCACCCAGTTTATAATTTCCACTTCGGGTGAGTGAACCCTGTCTCTAAAGATGTACACTCCCCTACGTATGTGATTGGACAGTGAAGCTAAAATATGTACATTTGGCTCTATACTCCAGCATTTGGGATTTGAGATAAAATGTTTCATATGAGGTGACATTACAGAATGTCACATTTTATTTGAGGGTTTTTTCACACAGTATCTGTTTTAGAAATGAAAGCACTTTATGTATGTAGTCCCCCCATTTGAATACATTTTTTTTTCATAAGTATTTTGACAAATTCACTTATAGTGTATTAAAGTAGTCAAATGTTTAGTATTTGGTCCCATATTCCTAGCACGCAATGACTACATCAAGCTTGTGGCTCTAGAAACTTGCTGGATGCATTTTGAGTTTATTTTGGTTGTCTTTGGATTATGTTTTGTCAAATAGAAACTGAATGATGAATAATGTCATTATTATTATTTCAATAAAAGTGATTTCAAAATCATTTTGGAATCACTTTTATTGTAAATAAGAATAGAATATGTTTCTGAACACTTCTACATTAATGTGTCATGCTACATGATTACGGATAATTAATTTTGAATAATGATGAGTCAGAAAGTTCTAGAGGAACAAGACATGCTAACCTCCCCTGTTATTGGTAATGGTGAGAGGTTAGCATGCTTTGGGGGGCATGATCTTTGTGTGTGTTCAAAAACATATTATATTCGTATTTACAATAAAAGTGACTCCAAAATGACAATATACATTAATTAATATACATTATTTAACATTCATTTATATTGTGCACAACATAATCCAAAATACATCTAAAACAAACTGCAAATGCATCTGACAAGTTTGTAGAGTCACAAGCTTGATGTAGTCATTGTGTGCTAAGAATATGGGACCAAATACTAAACATTTGACTACTTTAATACACTATAAATGAATTTGACCAAATACTTATGACACCTTCAAATGGGGGGACTAGATACATAAAGTGCTTTCATTTCTAAACGGTATGAAAATACCCTAAAATAATAGGTGACATTCTGTACTTTCTCCTCATACAAAACAATTAATCTCCAACGCAGAATTCTGAAGTATAGAGCCAAATTAAAAGTTTTAGCTTCACTGTCCAAATAAATACTGTACGTAGGGGAGTGTATGTAAGGCTGTGTAGAGGAGGCAGACTTACCTGTGTGCTGCTGTCTTTGTGTCTGTGGCCCTGGTCCTCAGTGGCTCCTGTGTAGCTGTCTGTCCTAGCCTTGGCCCCGCGGCTGGCTGGGATGATGCTAGCGACGCTGAGTGGTGAGGCCTGGGTGGGGGTGGGCGGTGGTCATGGGGGGTGGGGGGTGTTGGGGGGCTTCGCAACACTGCTACCATGGCAGCTGTCTGTGTGAGCCCAACTGTCTGAAGGGGGTTCTTGGTGCAAGGTTTGGGGAGCACAGACTTTTCTTTGACCTTATATGAGGCGAGGGGCCGGCCCAACGAGGGAAAGCCCCCAGAGCTCTGTGATTTGCTAGCGTGAGGGCCCCCGTGACCTCAGCCTATGACCTGCAATGTCTGAGGAGGAGATCTCCGGGGGAGGGAGGGGGCAGGGTGGAGGGGGGATGGGCCTGTCTCCCGTGCAAAGGAAGCCACATTTGACAATTTTCATATTTCTTCTAAATTTGGAGTTTTCTGCCCGTGCTGGAGGCTTGGCCGCCCACTCCAGAGTTCCATGTGGAAACCATTAAGGAGGAGAGAGAGATCCTTGCCATTCCTGCCTGCTCTTAGCCCGGCCGGGTCTGGGAACATGAGTACAGCGCTCAGACACAGTTATTTGGAATAATTATCTTCCTCTCAAAAAGGGCTGACTGCCCCATATGGGAAAGCATTTGCTGAATGTAAGCTGGGAATCATATACTGAAAGGTCAGGAAAAAAAGAGGAGGGAATACCAGAGAACAGAGGGAAAATAAGTTTGTTTGCTTTTAGAAAGGAGGTAGAATAATGGGGGTAGTGAATTTCTCATAGATTGGACTACACTCTTACCTAGTGACTCATTCTCTACAGCTAACCATCGGGGTGACTGTAAAGATAGCTCACTCTTACCTAGTGACTCATTCTCTACAGCTAACCATCAGGGTGACTGTAAAGATAGCTCACTCTTACCTAGTGACTCATTCTCTACAGCTAACCATCAGGGTGACTGTAAAGATAGCTCACTCTTACCTAGTGACTCATTCTCTACAGCTAACCATCAGGGTGACTGTAGAGAGAGCTCACTAGAGGGTGGAAGTGTTCGATGAAGACATTTCATGAGAGCCGACCACGTGCACTGAAAAACACAGGTAGGTCTGGCTCATGTCAAATGATGGTGGGAAGGAGTCAGAGCACTATGGGAGGGAGAGCAACAGGAAGTGTGACGGGCCAACAGATCAAGGTAATTGGCTACATATCCTGTGGCAGAGAGAGAGAGAGAGAGAGAGAGAGAGAGACATGCCAAAGCAGCTGGTGCCAATCTAACATGAGAAGATTAGCAATCATCTTCTAACTGATGTCACAGTTTGAAGGGGAGACCGTGGTGAGGAGCAAGTTAGGGAACTGCGGGCGACGCAAGCCCTCACCCCAGATGTTAGTTCTCACCCCAGACATTAGCCCTCACCCCAGATGTTAGCCCTCACCCCAGATGTTAACCCTCACCCCAGACATTAGCCCTCACCCCAGATGTTAGCCCTCACCCCAGACGTTAGCTCTCACCCCCGCCATGTCTGTGAAATGTCACTCATTTTGGGTCACCCACCCCTCGACCCGCACTGCTCGACCCATACCTCTCATCCTCTAGACCCTCGAAGCCTGGGTGCTGCTGTTGCCTCCTGAGGTACTGCCTGGCTGGAAAAGACTACATTTAGACAGAGGGGGGATGGCACTGAAGGGGAACAAAGTGAAAACAGTTAAACAAATGAGGGAATGTTGGTTTGCACCCTGGCTGGGCGGGACAGAACCTTCATTAGGGTAGTGAAGTGCAGAAAGCTAGGGTCACCCCCAGACCTGTTCCCTCCCTCCCTCCCCTCCCTCCCTCCCTCCCTCCCGGAGAGGCCTTAAAAAGGCAATGTTTGGAGAAGCTCCTCTGTTTACATCTGGAGAAACGAGGGCTATTAAAGACGGCAGCCAACCAGTGCCTCATGGCTTGGCAGCTCCCAACCCTAATAGCCCAGCCGATAGGGCCCTTTTTTCTTCTTGTAAATCGCAGGCTTCATGTGTGTGCACTTTTTCCCTCATATGGAGAGGACCCATGACTTATGGGCTTCCCCCTAAAGAGTTGTATATATTGTCTTGCTGTATAGCGTAGTGATTTTACCCAAGAATAGACATATATTTTATTTTATGCATCCATCTTTCTCCAGAGCCCCAAATGCGTGTTCCTGTGTTAGTTTTTTGTTCTTTCTCTGAACTGAGCGAAGTTCCAAGAATTGATGGATATGTTAAGAGAACATTGTTGAAACAGAGACCCACTATGGAAAAGGAATTGTTATAAAAACCAAATGGGTGATACATTATCAATTTTACTCAGACCGTGGCTTCACATTATACAGCTTCTTCAGATTGGCTGAGAAATTATTCTATGAGAGCATAAATATACAGAGATAAATATGAGCAGCAGTGAATACAAACACTCAGTTATGTGTCTAGATTGGAGTCTGACCATGGGCTTCCATCTATAGGATAGGGAGCAGAAGCACAAGACGAGACACAACAAATACTATGCTTCTCAGTTCTCTTTCATTTGCACTCCAGTTTACCATGGAGGGATATTTAGTAGCAGAGAGATGCTGGGTCATTAATAGGGCATTTTCTATTAGTCTAGGTCTAGTGTTGTTAATGACCTGAATGCCTTCAGCATTATGTAATACCCCTGGGTCTATGTAATACCCCTGGGTCTTGTGGTGCATGATTTTGAAGGAGTCAGGCACAGGAGAGTAAATCACAGAATAAATGGTTTATTCCGTAACACAGCGGTACGCAACAATGCGTAAAACACTCCAGTGCGGAAATACGGTGCACTGGAAAACAACAAGGCACACGGGAGAATATCCCGGCCATACACAATACAAAAGAGCTCCAACGAGCTATAATAACCTCCACAATAAACAATCACACACAAAGACAAGGGGGCAGAGGGAACACTTATACAGGTACTGATGAGGGGATATGAACCAGGTGTGTGTAATAAACAAGACAAAACAAATGGAATAATGAGATGAGGAGCGGCAGTGGCTAGAAGGCCGGTGACGACGAACGCCAAAGCCTGCCCGAACAAGGAAAGGAGGCAGCTTCGGAGGAAGTCGTGACAGTACCCCCCCCTTGATGCGCAGCTCCAGCAGCGCACCGACACCGGCCTCAGGGACTGCCAGGAGGACGCGGAGCAGGGAGAGCCGGATGACGACGGTGGAAATCCCGCAACAGGGAGGAATCGAGGATATCCCTCACTGGGACCCAGCACCGCTCCTCCCGACCGTACCCCTCCCATTCCACAAGGTACAGAAGGCCCCCCACCCGACGCCTCGATTCCAGGATGGAACGGACGGAGTACGCCAGGGCCCCCTCGATCTCCCGCACCTCAGACTCCTGGAGCGGACCAGCCACCACCGGCCTGAGGAGAGACACATGGAACGAGGGGTTAATACAGTAATCTGGAGGGAGTAGTAACCTATAGGTAACCTCGTTTATTCTCCTCAGGACTTTGAACGGCCCCACAAACCGCAGGCTCAGCTTCCGGCAGGGCAGGCGGCGGGGCAGATTCCGGGTCGAGAGCCAGACCCAATCACCCGGTACAAAGCCTGGGGCCTCACTGCGGTGGCGGTCAGCGTTGGCCTTCTGGCGACGCACAGCGCGCTGGAGGTGGACGTGAGCAGCGTTCCTCGCCTCCTCCGCAAGCCGAAACCAGTCATCCACCACAGGAGCTTCGGTCTGGCTCTGATACCACGGTGCCAGAACCGGCTGATAACCTAAAACACATTAATATGGCGATAGGTTAGTGGAGGAGTGGCGGAGAGAGTTCTGGGCATATTCGGCTCATGGCAAGAACACAGACAACTCCCCCGGCCGGTCCTGGCAGTAGGACCGCAGGAACCTACCCACATCCTGATTCACCCGTTCCACCTGCCCATTAGACTCGGGGTGAAACCCAGAGGTCAGGCTGACCGAGACCCCCAGACGTTCCATGAACGCCTTCCAGACCCTGGATGTAAACTGGGGATCCCGGTCAGACACTATGTCCTCTGGCACCCCGTAGTGCCGGAAGACGTGAGTAAACAGGGCCTCCGCAGTCTGCAGGGCCGTGGGGAGACCGAGCAGAGGAAGGATGCGGAAGGCTTTCGAAAAGCGGTCCACAACAACCAGGATGGTGGGACCATGGCCGTGGGACCATGGCCGTTGTGGAACTGGTAAGGGATGTAACTTATCCGCTGGGAGGTGCCTAGGTGCCTTACTCTGGGCGCACACTGAGCAGGAGGAGACATACACCATCACGTCCTTAGCCAAGGTAGGCCACCAGTACTTTCCGGTCAGGCAGCGCACTGTACGGCCGATACCTGGGTGACCAGAGGAGGGGGACGTGTGCCGAATAGATCAGACGGTCACAGACAAGACACGGCACGTACCGCAGCCCAGCTGGGCACTGAGGTGGAGATGGCTCTGTGCGTAACGCCCGCTCTATGTCCGCGTCCACCGCCCATACTACCGGTGCCACAATGCAGGAGGCCGGGAGTATGGGGGTGTTGTCTATGGGCCTCTCCTCTGTGTCGTACAGCCGTGACAGTGTGTCTGCCTTCACGTTCTTTGTACCCGGTATGTAGAACAGTGTAAAATCAAACCGGGTGAAGAACAGGGCCCACCTGGCCTGGCGAGGGTTCAGCCTCCTTGCTGCCCGGATGTACTCCAGGTTACGGTGATCAGTCCAGACGAGGAAAGGGTGTTTCGCCCCCTGGAGCCAGTGCCTCCACACGGTCAGGGCTCTGACAACAGCTAACAGCTCCCGATCACCAACGTCGTAGTTCTGCTCCGCCGGGCTGAGCTTCTTGGAGAAGAAGGTACAGGGGCGGAGCTTGGGTGGGGTGCCTGAGTGTTGAGATAGGACAGCGCCTATGCCTAGCTCGGACCCATCCACCTCCTCTACGAACGGTAATGATGGATCGGGATGGACCAGTACCGGGGCTGAGGTGAACAGAGCCCTCAAGTTACTGAAAGCCCTGTCAGCCTCAGCAGACCAGCGGAGCAGGGACGGCCCACCCTTCAACAGAGAGGTGATGGGAGCTGCGACCTTGCCAAAGCCCCGGATAAACCTCCGATAGTATTTGGCAAAGCCAATAAAGCGCTGCACCTCCTTTACCTTGATTGGAGTCGGCCAATTACGCACAGCTGAAATGCGATCTCCCTCCATCTCCACACCTGAGTTGGTGATGTGGTATCCGAGGAAGGAGACGAACTGTTGGAAAAACAGACACTTTTCTGCCTTGGCATAAAGGTATTGTTCCAACAGTCGGCCCAGCACTTTGCGAACCAGGGACACATGCTCGGCACGCGTAGCAGAATACACCAGAATGTCATCGATGTAGACCACTACACCACGACCAAGGATGTCCCGAAACACCTCGTTCACAAAGGACTGGAAGACTGATGGAGCATTCATCAAACCGTACGGCATCACCAGGTATTCGTAATGCCCCGTGGTTGTGCTGAATGCTTTTTTCCACTCGTCCCCTTCTCGGACACGCACCAGTGGAGGGACGTATGAACCCCTGGCACAGGGACTCGGAGACGTATGTCTCCATCACCTCCGTTTCAGGCTGCGACAGGGGATATACATGACTCCTGGAAGGCACAGCGTCTACCCAGAGGTTTATCGCGCAATCCCCCACCCGATGAGGTGGTAATTTGGTCGCCTGCGTTTTGGAAAACGCATGCGCCAAATCGAGGTATTCGGGGGGGAATGTGCACGGTGGAGGTAGTTACTGGACTTTCCACCGTGGTTGCACCAACGGAAACAGCTAGACACCTACCCTGACACTCTCGTGACCACCCCGTGAGAATCCTCTGCGGCCATGAAAAGGTGGGGTTGTGTAGTGCTAACCAGGGAAGACCCAACACAACAGGGAAATCAGGAGACAAAATAATAAAAAGGTGACTTGCTCTCTATGGGTCTCGTGCGTAACCATCGTGACTGGTACAGTAACTTCCCTAACGAACCCTGCCCCTAATGGTCGACTGTCAAGTGCTTTGATGGGCAGTGGAATGGATAGGGAAAACAACGTAATACCTAGACTATGAGCTAATGACCTGTCCATAAAGTTCCCAGCTGCGCCTGAATCGACCAGCGCCTTACACTGGGAAACTACTGTAATCAGGGAAGGTGACGTGTATGGTGCAGTGCGCAGCAGAGGGCTCTGAACGAGTGTGGGTTTGCGCTACCTGGGGTGATGCGAGAGTGCCCTGCCTGCCGCCTCCAGACCCGGAAGAACCCTGACGACAGCGTGCAGCAGAATGTCCTCTCCTGCCACAAGAGTGACACAGGAGCTGTCATCCTCTGTTCTCCCAGATCGCTGCACCACCCAGCTCCATCGGAACGTCATCCAGGTTGGGGGAATGGGCAGCGGGCAGCTTCCAGGACGTCCTCTGGAAGCCAGCAGGTTGTCCAACCGGATGGCCATGTCCACCAGCTGGTTAAAAGTCAACGTGGTATCCCGGCAGGCTAGCTCCCTTCGGACGTCCTCTCGCAGGCTGCACCGGAAGCGGCCGATGAGGGCCCGCTCGTTCCACCCGGACCCAGCCGCTAGAGTTCGAAACTCCAGGGCAAAGTCCTGTGCGGTCCTCGTCCCCTGCCTCAGTTGGACCAGCCGCTCGCCCGCCTCTCTTCCTTCGGGCGGGTGATCGAAGACTTCCAGGAAGAGGCGAGCGAACTCCCCGTAGTTGTCCTACGCGGCTCCTCCTTCACTCCAGGCCACGTTGGCCCACTCCAGGGCTTTCCCCGAGAGGCAGGATTCCTCCTGCAGCTGGACCTCTACTTCTCCACCATCAGCCCGGCTCCATCGGAGCGGGAGAAGGTGTCCGCCCTCGTCTCCTGCCTCTCGGGGAAAGCCCTGGATAATAACCTCCACAATAAACACTCACACACAAAGACAAGAGGGCAGAGGGAACACTTATACAGGTACTGATGAGGGGATATGAACCAGGTGTGTGTAATAAACAAGACAAAACAAATGGAATGATGAGATGAGGAGCGGCAGTGGCTAGAAGGCCGGTGATGACGAACGCCGTAGCCTGCCCGAACAAGGAGAGGAGGCAGCTTCGTAGGAAGTCGTGACAGGTCTATGTAATACCCCTGGGTCTACGTAATACCCCTGGTTCTATGTAATACCCCTGGTTCTACGTAATACCCCTGGGTCTACGTAATACCCCTGGGTCAATGTAATACCCCTGGTTCTATGTAATAACCCTGGTTATATGTAATACCCCTGGTTCTATGTAATACCCCTGGGTCTATGTAACACCCTTGGGTCAATGTAATACCCCTGGTTCTATGTAATACCCCTGGTTCTATGTAATACCCCTGGTTCTATGTAATACCCCTGGTTCTATGTAATACCCCTGGGTCTATGTAACAGCCTTGGGTCAATGTAATACCCCTGGGTCTATGTAATACCCCTGGGTCTAGAGTTGTTTTGCCACAAGCAACACAAATACATAAAACACACAAACCAATGGGAATTCCCACCAAGTCCCACATTCACTGTCTCAATGGATGTCACCAACCAACCCCCTCTAGAAGCAATAACAGTCTGCTGTTATTGGAAGGACTGAGCCATTTCAACAGAGAACTGAACTTAAAACACAAAAATGTGGGCAATGGGAGAAAGAAACTTAAATGCAGAAGAGACATTTGGGTTGAGTTTTATCCCCTTTCCTTTCCCTTCCTATTATATAGCTCAGTATGGGTTGACAAGAGGCAGATGTGTCTCTGCTCTCAAAGACATACACTATATATACAGAAGTATGTTGACACCCCTTCAAATTAGTGGATTGGCTATTTCAGCCATACCCGTTGCTAACAGGTGTATAAAATTGAGCAAACAGCCATGCAATCTCCATAGACAAACATTGGCAGTAGAATGGCCTTACTGAAGAGCTCAGTGACTTTCAACGTGGCACTGTCATAGGATGCTACCTTTCCAACAAGTCAGTTTGTAAAATTTCTGCCCTGCTAGAGCTGCCCCAGTCAGCTGTATGTGCTGTTATTGTAAAGTGGAAACATCTAGGAGCAACAATGGCTCAGCCGCGAAGTGGTAGGACACACAAGCTCACAGAACGGGACCGCCCAGTGCTGAAGCCCGTAGATTGTAAAAATCGTCTGTCCTCGGTTGCAACACTCACAACCAAGTTCCAAACTGCCTCTGGAAGCAACGTCAGCACAATAACTGTTCGTCGGGGAGCTTCATGAAATGGGTTTCCATGGCCGAGCAGTCACACACAAGCTTAAGCTCACCATGCGCAATGCCAAGCGTTGGCTGGAGTGGTGTAAAGCTCGCCGCCACTGGACTCTGGAGCAGTGGAAGAGCGTTCTCTGCAGTGATGAATCACACTTCACCATCTGGCAGTCCGACGGATTAATCTGGGTTTGGCGGATGCCAGGAGAACGCTACCTGCCCGAATGTATAGTGCCAACTGTAAAGTTTGGTGGAGGATAAATAATGGTCTGGGGCTGTTTTTCATGGTTCGGGTTAGGCCCCTTAGTTCCAGTGAAGGGAAATCTTAACGCTACAGCATACAATTACATTCTAGACGATTCTGTGCTTCCAACTTTGTGGCAACAGTTTGGGGAAGGCCCTTTCCTGTTTCATCATGCCAATGACCCTGTGCACAAAGCGAGGTCCATACAGAAATGGTTTGTTGAGATCGGTGTGGAAGAACGTGACTGGCCTGCACAGAGCCCTGACCTCAACCCCATCGAACACCTTTGGGATGAATTGGAACGCTGACTGCGAGCCAGGCCTATTTCGTCCAACATCAGTGCCGACCTCACTACACTAATGCTCTTGTGGCTGAATGGAAGCAAGTCCCAGCAGCAATGTTCCAACATCTAGTGGAAAGCCTTCCCAGAAGAGTGGAGGCTGTTATAGCAGCAAAGGCGGGACCAACTACTCCCTCCCTCCCTCCCTCCCTCCCTGCCAGCCTGGGGGACCTGCCTACCTGCTTGGGGAACCTGCCTGCATGGGCGACCTGACTGCCTGCCTGCCTGGGGTGCCTGCCTGGGGGACCTGCCTGGGGGACCTGCCTACCTGCTTGGGGGACCTCCCTCCTTCCCTCCCTGCCTGCCTCCCTGCCACTCTGCCTGCCTCCCTCCCTGCCTGCCTGCCTGCCTCCCTGGCTGGCTGCCTCCCTCCCTGCCTGCCTGCATGTCTGTCTGCCTCCCTGCCTGCCTCCATGCCTGACTCCCTGCTTCCCTGCCTGACTCCCTGACTCCCTGCCTGCCTGACTTCCTGCCTGCCTGACTTCCTGCCTGCCTGACCAGGGGAGGGATGACAGAGACCATACAGCCCAGCAGCAGGATATACTGTAGCAGGAGGAGAGAAGTAGAGGAGAGGAGAGAAGGAGAGGAGCACAGATCCTATTTGTCTGACAGTCAGAACTCTGGATGTATGAGGGAGACAAGTAGGGGGATAGGTAGGTAGATGGATGTGGGTGAAGGGTGGAGTTGTGAACTTAGCAGCCATTTATGGAACCGAACGGATCCTTCGATTTAGTAGTCTTGAGTCTTCACTGCTGCTGGGACAAAGAGATGGCAGGGCTATATAAGGAATTGGCTTTCAGAATCAGCACTGACTGCCCTCGTTCGTTAGCTCTCTTACCAGTCTAGCACTTCAGCGGCATGCTGTATTGCACAACCACCAGTGTGTTCCAAAGATATAAGAAAAGGAGAAAAGAGAATTTCATTAATAATAATATGCCATTTAGCAGACGCTATTATCCAAAGCGACTTACAGTCATGTGCGCATACATTTTTACGTATGGGTGGTCTTGGGGATCGAACCCACTACCCTGGCGTTACAAGCGCCATGCTCTACCAATTGAGCTACAGAGGACCATTACAGCTAGCTTGATTTTCCTGCAGCCAGTCAGACCAATTACAGCTAAAGAGTCTGGGGAGAGAAAATGGAGTTAGTAAAAACAAACAAACAGGGAGAACAAAACAGTTTGCGACATAATTCGCTGGACTGGGATTCAGAAGGAAAACTACGGGGTCTCAGCTAGAAAACGACAGTCACAGAGGCTGGAATGGATGCAGCACCTTTACTGGTTTGAGTCACCACACTGAATCACCCCTCTTTCAACCACACAGACAGTGAGCATGTTAGCCATTCAAATGAAATATAGCCTTGCCTAGCTCTGACATAGCTTGCCTGTTTTGGTCATATTGATTGAAAAGACTGAAAAGATCAAGTGTCTACACTCTGCTCCGTCTATAGATGTCTGCAAAGTATCAACAATAGGAAAATATGTTTATACATCATGAACACAGTTAGGAGCCATTTTACAACTGTGGTCAATTATAAAACACAGATTTGTTCTGGTGGAAATGAAGATATGGATGTTGGGGCTGAGCTCGCTAACATAGATAACAATAGCCTAGGGTTGAGAAGGCGGTTGGAGGAAGGGTCTTGCCAGATGTTTTTGCGTCCCAAATGGTACCCTATTCCCTACATAGTGCACTATTTATGGGGAATTGAGTGCCATTTGGGACGCCGACATTGAATACATGTGTGGGGAATGTAGTTTTCCACAGACACAGGCAGCTTTGGCAACAGCAACAGGAAAGAGTCAGTCTGTGAGTCTTGGTAATTAGGAGGGTGGTCTAGGCACCAGATCCTGCTTAGGGAAATACTTTCCCTTTAATCAAAGAGGAGGAGGCAAAGCGAGAGGGATAATGGTGCCCCAAAATCTGTCTTCTCCAGCAGGTGGAGCTTTTTAGCTTTTCTCACTTGAATTTTTGTATGGAGGTCAATGAGTGTCAAATTTGGTTAACAAAAAATGTAATGGCTTATTTGATCATACAGAAGTTTTGTAATGCTTATGTTGTTAAGAGTGTACTGATATAAGTAGGACACGTGACATCCCGGCAATTTTGAGAAAAAACATTTTATATCGGACTTGTATCTGGTCGTCACTAGTTACCACAACCACAAAGTCATAAACCCTGCCTATTTCTACAATGTATCATCTTCAAATTTGATTTTAAACCTAACCCTAACCTTAACCATACTGCTAACCCTAACCTTAAAGTAAAACCAAAAAGCACATTTTAGTTTTCATGAATTTTTACGAACTGACTTTGAGGCTGTGGTAACTAGTGGAAAGTTGTGCCTGTTGTTCGAACGCGTATGTGCCCTCTCATTGGCTAGAATGGTCCCACCTGATCTTGCCTCCTCCCAACTGCCTTCCATTTTTCAATACATGTATTTTCATTGTTAAAGGGGCCACTTGAGTATCTGGTCAATATAATGACCACATACTGGTCAATGACAACCCCCCCCCCAATATGCAGTCTTGGCACAATTAAATAGTTGGGTATTCGAGGTGTTCTGTTAAACATGTTGCTGTACCAGACTTAATACACCACATTACCTTACACATCATCAATACATATCAGTACTTTGTTATTACAAATTAAGTGGCTTATTATTTTAGTGTACAACATTCTTAAACCTTTTTCTGAGGTTGAAAGATAAAAAAAACTAATCCTAGCTCTTACTGGGATTAGTCTCTGGAGGTGAGTTTGGCCAAACTGTCACACAGACATACTGCAGGTCCAAGATGCTATCTCCACAAATATTCTCCTCTTCCTGCTTAGACAAGGTAGAAGGGGACAACATTACACACCTATTATGTGTCAGAATGTATAAACAGTGTGACAAAGACTTACTCCAGACCAGACACACAACCTTTCTTACAGTACTTGTTTTGTGAGTCCACTTAAACTCCAGCAAGGAAATGGATTCTCCACAGACGCAGGGCAGCATTACATAGCACACTGGCTAATTGAGAAGCTGGCAGTCTCCTCTCCTTGTCTCCAGGTGTTTTAGGGGGTTCTACTAAGCTGACATGGAATTGTTTTAAGATGATCATGGATCATTTAGCTATTTGATCTTGAATTGTAGGACCCCTGTAGGTATACAACAAATATTTAAAAAATATTAAATTTGGCCTTTACTGCTATAGCCAATATAAACGCATTGAATAACACATTCTTAAATGGCAAAACAGAAATTCAAAAATTAATCATTAGAAATAAGGTTTTGAAGTGTCTGTCCTATATCTAGGAGATATAAGAAAGATCAGGAATGATTTTACGTGATCTGATTGAGATGCTTAATAGCAAAGATGTTTACAGTCACGCCACACCCTTACTGTACCCATGTGACCTGTCACTATAAAAGGTGGTGTGGCGTGACATACTGTCTATTACTTCACTCGAACCCCACAGAGGTGGAGGAACAACATGAAAACTTGGCGACCTGTTCATTTACTCAGAGAACCAAGGTTATATCCGTAACCCAACGTTCTTTCGTTTTCATAACGGGTCGCAAAAACGACCTATGGGAGAGGCTGTACTAAAAAGGTTGTTCAGACAACAGAGTGGGATAACTCACCATTTAACTTAGTCCAGATGAGTCCCTGGGACGTCCTTGTAGGATGCAGGATGCAGGATGCAACAGAATATAATTACCCAACAGGGTAACACAGAATTTCAACTGTGGTATACAACCGTATACACAAGCACATGAGGCTTCAATTGGGTGCAACAGCACCAAGATTGGAAGACCTCTGTATAGAACATCCATCTTACTGATGATTGCTAAGTAAGTACAGTGCCCTCAGAAAGTATTCACACCCCTTAACGTTTTCCACATTTTGTTGTGTTACAGCCTGAATTTAAAATGGATTAAATTGAGATTTTTTTGGCCTAAACACAATACCAAAGTGGTATAATGTCAAAGTGGAATTATGTATTTAGAATTTTTTTCAAAATAATTAAAAATGAAAAGCTGAAATGTCTTGAGTCAATAAGTATTCAACCCCTTTTTTATGGCAAGCCAAAATAAGTTCAGGAGTAAACATTTGCTTAAAGCTGCAATATGTAACTTTTTGAGCAACCCTACAGATGTAGAGATCCGTAATTCTCAATGAAAGCAAGTCTAAGAAGCAGTAGATCTGTTCTACGTGCGCTATTTCTATGCTCCCCGTTTTAAAGTTTCGTTTTTTTGTCTTTTACATTCGTTTTGTACACCAGCTTCAATCGGCTGGAAATACTATAATTTTGGTTATGGAAAATATATTTCACAGCAGTTTTGATGGTACAATAATTCTCTACACTATCCTTGCTTATTTTGTCAAATAAACTGAAATTAGGCATACTATTAACATTTTTGCAACCAGGAAATGGTGGATCGATTTCTGCATAGTGCAACTTTAACAAATCACATAATAAGTTGCATGGACTCACTCTGTGTGCAATGACAGTTTTGAACATTATTTTTTTTATGACTTCCCCATCTCTGTACCCCACACATACAATTATCAGTAAGGTCTCTCAGTCAAACAGTGAATTACAAACACAGATTCAACCACAAAGACCAGGGAGGTTTTCCAATGCCTCGCAACCTATTGGTAGATGGGTAAAATAAAAAAATAGACATTGAATATTATTTTGAGCATGGTGAAGTTATTATACTTTGGATGGTGTATCAATACACCCAGTCACTACAAAGATACAGGCGTCCTTCCTAACTCAGCTGCCTGAGAGGAAGGAAACCACTCAGGTATTTCACCATGAGGAAAATTGTGACTTTAAACCAGTTACAGAGTTTAATAGCTGTGATAGGAGAAAACTGAGGCTGGATCAACAACACTGACAGAGTGAAAAGGAAGCTTGTACAGAATAAAAATATTCCAAAACATGCATCCTGTTTGCAACAAGGCACTAAAGTAATACTGCAAAAAATGTGGCAAAGCAATTAACTTTTTGTCCTGAATACAAAGTGTTATGTTTGGGGCAAATCCAATACAACACATTACTGAGTACCACTATCCATATTTTCAAGCATAGTGGTGGCTGCATCATGCTATGGGTATGATTGTAATCGTTAAGGACAGGGGATTTTTTCAGGTTAAAAGAATAAACGGAATGGAGCTAAACAAATGCAAAATCCTAGAGGAAAACCTGGTTCAGTCTGCTTTCCACCAGACACTGGGAGATGAATTCACCTTTCAGCAGGACAATAAACCAAAACACAAGGCCAAATATAAACTGGAGTTGCTTACCAAGAAGAAGACAGTGAATGTTTGTGAGTTACAGTTTTGACTTAAATCTACTTAAAAATGTATTTCATTTTCAATACTGTTGCTAAAATTTATAAAAACTTGTTTTCACTTTGTTATTATGTGGTATTGTGTGTAGATAGGTGAGAGAAATACATATATTTAATCCATTTTGAATTCAGGCTGTAACGCAACAAAATGTGGAAGTCAAGGGGTATGAATACTTTCTAAAGGCACTTTCAACCCAGATAAGTATACATACAGTACAAGGTTCACGGTACGCTCACTTATCTGGGTTGAGAGAGCATACCGTGCCCAGAACCACAGCCCCCACTGATGGTGTGGACATAACATTGAGTCTGTAGTACATCATGAAAGTCATGGGTGTTGCCCAACTTGCAGCAACACAGATAGAGTCCAGGGAGGCCCCTCTGAACAGGGCCCATGAAGTGGCCATGCCGCTGGTGGTGTGCGCTACCATGCCGTCTGGAGTTGGTCTAACTGCTGCAGCATATGATTTTGACACTGCATTGCTAATATAATGTACCAGTCTCTGCTTCAAGACAGCGCGACCATTGGTGTTCTCCCCATAACACACAAAAAGCTGTTCCGTTTGAAGAACAGTTCTTGTTGCAGCAAGATAGGTACTCAATGACCTAACCGGGCAAAGTGTATGCAACTCACGATTCTACTGTGAGAAGGAGGGTGAAATGCCGTTATGTTTGAGGGCTGGTTAGCATGTGATGATGAAAGCACCTTCGGTAAGAATGCTGGATTTGGCCAAAGCACTGCCTTACATCTATCTTCTGTTAAAGTGAGGCATGAAGGATGGGTAGAAAGTGCATGTAATTCTCCAACAGGCTTGGCTGAAACAACAGCCAATACAAAGGCAGTCTTGACTGAGAGTGAAGACGGGCTCATAAGTGATCATAGGACAACATCTAACTCCCATGAGGATACAGAAGGAGCCTTGGGGGGCCTTAGCCTGAAGGCACCTTTCATGAATTGCAAAACTAGAAGGTGTGCCCTTGGTGATGCACCCTCAATCTGGTCATGACCCATAGAGATGGCTGCCATATACACTTTCAATGTAGATGTGGACTTCTCTGCAGCCATAAGCTCCTGGAGTAAAGTCAAATAACAGAAATTGGGCACATTCTTTCTACAAGTAGAACACATTCAACTTGTAGGAATACAGCGTTCACGTAGAGGATGCCCTGGCTGCCTGAATTGTATCAATTACCAAGGACGTCAACCCTGCAGTTACAAGGCAGTCACGTTCAGGGGCCACACCCACAACTTCAGAATGCTGGGTTTGGGGTGCCAAAGGTTTCCGTTCGCTTGTGACAGGAGGTCTGCTCAAAGAGGGAGTTCCCATGGTTGAGAGGTTGTCATCTGGTGATGGAAAATTCTATGTTGGTGCTTTTCTATTTACCATTTTCTGTGTTCTATGTTTGTGCTTTTCTAATAACCGTTTTCTGTGTTCATGCAAGTGACTGATTGAACGAAACCTCACTATCAGTATCTGCAATTTGGCAGTACACCCAGACCCTTGTTTTGAGAACAAAATATATCTCAGTTTCTAGGTCTCAGAAGCCTTGTGAGGTATTGGTCTGTCGCATGCATTACCCAGTATTGGTCGGTCACATGAATGAAGGAAGAGGGCCTCCTCTGAAGAGAAGGTCTGCTGCCTGATTCTCCACCCCCTGCAGGTGTATTGTCTGAAGGAAGAGGGCCTCCTCTGAAGAGAAGGTCTGCTGCCTGATTCTCCACCCCCTGCAGGTGTATTGTCTGAAGGAAGAGGGCCTCCTCTGAAGAGAAGGTCTGCTGCCTGATTCTCCACCCCCTGCAGGTGTATTGTCTGAAGGAAGAGGGCCTCCTCTGAAGAGAAGGTCTGCTGCCTGATTCTCCACCCCCTGCAGGTGTATTGTCTGAAGGAAGAGGGCCTCCTCTGAAGAGAAGGTCTGCTGCCTGATTCTCCACCCCCTGCAGGTGTATTGTCTGAAGGAAGAGGGCCTCCTCTGAAGAGAAGGTCTGCTGCCTGATTCTCCACCCCCTGCAGGTGTATTGCTCTGAGGGATGTAAGGTGTCTGTTTCCCCAAAGCAGTAGCTCCCTTTCTACCTGGTGCAGTGCCATTGACCTCAGTCTGCCCTGACGGTTGATGTGTGCAACCATGGTTCTGTTGTCTGTCCGTATCAGTACATGTTGTCCTCTCAGTACTGGGAGGAAGTGCCAGAGTCCAAGGTGAACTGCCTTGAGCTCCAGTATATCAATGTGAGCCGTTGTCCATGGTGCTGACCATACACCATGGACCCCTGACTGGTTCAAGACTGCTCCCCATCCCTGTAGGGAGGCATCTGTGGTCAAAGTCACCCGGTTGTGAACTGCGCCATAGGAGAACTAGGCGCCACCATTGTATTGCTCTTCAGCAACTCATTGAAATTGTCTGTTTTTTGTGTTTGTCCCTTCTGGGACATAGATAGTGTGTTGTACCAGTGCTGTATTGGCCACATGTGGAGCAAGCCCAATGGTCCAGCATGAACTATAGCAGCTAGGAAGCCTAGCAGCCTCTGACTCTCTAGCGCTGTCACCGGTTTTCTCCGTTTTAATATTAACACTCTCTTTCTGGAGAGTGCTGCTCACATGATTTGAGTTTCTAGTGTCAAGCCCAGGAAGTGCACACACTGAGTGGGGTCCAGATAACTATTTTTCAAGTTCATTGTTAGTCCCAATTCAAAGGTGATGTGAGACCATGGATGTGTGTGCCAAAGCTTGGCTTTGTGACACTGCACATTAGCCAATCGTCTAAGTAGTTCAGGTTCCTGACTCCTGCTTGGCAAAGGGGGCTAGCGCTGCGCTTAAGCACTTTGTGAAAGTGCGAGGGGTGAGCGAAAGGCCGAAGGGTAGAACGGGAAACTAAAAAAGACATTTTTCGACGGCAAATCAGGTATTTTCTGTGTGCTGGGGATATGAAAGTATACCAATGTGGTGAACCAATCGCCTGGTTTACTGACTGAAGGATGGTTTTGATTGGCAGCATTTTGAAGGGAAGTGCTGAAAGATGACGATTCAGGCACCTTAGGTCCAAACGGAGGCCTCAGCCCCTTTTATTGCAAAAGAAAATAGATTGATTAGAACCCGCAGTTTTGTTGCGCTGGTTCTACCTCTTCGATTTTATGCTTTTCTAGGAGCAAGGAGATTTCTGAGCAGTGTTTGCTTTAGAGCAGGGTTGCGAGCTATTGTTTTCAAGACACCCCTAAAGCGTGGGGGTCGATGACAAAATTGTAGTGAGTAGCCTTGTGTTAGAGTGCATAAAACACCCATTTGTTGGCTGTTGACCTTTTCCAGCTGAAACGGTGTTGCGCTAGAGAGTCGGTCCTGGCTCTGCGTGCTGTGGTGCAGGGGGGACGCGGCCTGCATATGGTGCGCCTCTGCCTCTTGGGCGAAGCTGCGCTCCACCTTTTCGGTAGGGCTGAGAGGGTATTTTCCTCTACACACACCCGTCGCTATGGGCGGGCCATCGGGGTCCGGGCCCGCCCCCAAAAATGCTTGTGCCCCCCCCCACTTGAGGGAATGTATTATTAAATATACGTACTGTAGGCTAATAATAATTGTGCCCTGCCCTCCCATGCATTTCATATGCCCCCCTTAAGACTGAGGTCTGGCGATGGGTCTGCCTCCACAGCAGGTCCAGTGTGTCTGGGCCTGGTTTCTTTGCATCCCAGTTGGGGCCCTGGGACGGGAGTAATGGTTTGCTGCTGATGCATTCCAGGCTTTGGAATGAGGCGCTGAAGCTCCATCTGTGCTTCTCTGTCCTCCTTAGACACTTGGAGGTGGGGCGCTGCTGGGCCAAAAGTCTGTCCAGGTGATATGGGTACACCTAGGAGTGGAACCCTCTCTTTGTCAGGGAGCTTGGACTGCGCTTACCATAGGTGGTGCCATACAACACACAGTATTGCCAAAGATTTCCCAACCATCTGATCATTGCCCTGAAGGCATTGGATGAGTAGGTCTTTAACTGTATACAGTTTGTTCATGGTCTCAGCATCATAGTTTGCAGAGAGGCGGTCCTGCAGCTCCTTCTGATAGAAGGCCGGTATCGCTGCTGAATTGCTAAGCCTAGCGGCTGAAGCAGTGCTGTCATGTGTCCTGCATAGGAAGCGATCCGATGCCCTGCACTGTTTGTTAGGCAGCTCTTGGTCTGAACTGTGACGGAGAGAAGCAGGCAGAACAAGTGAAGCAAATGATTTGTCCATTCGGGGGAAATGGCCAAAGTCATTCGCATCTGCACAATGAACTGTAGCTAAGTGAGTGGATATGCTTGGCATGGCAGTGGTTCTGTCATTTGGCGTGCTCCAAGTACATTGGAGCTCACTCACAAAGTATTTGAACAATGGGATGGATGTCTCAGTCTTTGAAGAACTGAATTAATCAAAGTTGGATATGGACGGCATGGCAGTAGGTGCATGCTCCACATTGAGGTTTCTGTTTACCCTCTCAAAGATTTCAGACAAGTATATTTTCTGGTCAACCATCACTGCCAGGCCGGAAGGCTGGGACTAGACGATGCTAGAGCTGTGGTGCATAGCATCATCATCATCAGATTGCTCATAGTCTGTGTCATAAGAGTGGGAGGCTCTTGTGGACAGTACGTCAGTGTCATTCACTTTAACAACCACGCTCCATTCAGAGGTAGGGGTTGGTACCGGTGGGGGAAGCCTAGCTAGGATGTGCTCGAGGGCAGACTCAATGGTTGCCATAACACTGTCCAGGGACTTAATCTCCTTGCGCATCTCAGTGCGTCAAGATCTGTGCCCAGGCGAGGATGAGTTATGGCGTTTATTGGGCAGTGGATCATGAGGGGAGTGAGACCAGTCATTAGACTTGGAGTGTTTGGAATGATCATTGATCTGTGTGGCAGACTCATCTGATGAGAATCCGGAGGCTCCGCCCCCAAAGCGAGCAAGTCCAGATTTCAATGCTCTCAGTTTGAATTCCTGACGGTGAGTGCAAGAGCTGCTACTCTGTGCAGCTGCTTGAGCATATTCAGCTCCCAGGCAAATAACACAAAGTGTGTGCTCATCTGAGGCTGGGAGTTATCACACTGCTGACAGGGGTGGAACCACATCCTGTGGACAGCACTGAATCAGTGTGCAAAGAACTAGCTAGCTAACACAAGGATGGACATGCCTGTACAAAAAGCAATCAAGTTATCTAGTTGAAGAATCATATAAAAGTAATCTGAAGGTGATTAATAGCAATCTCATAATGTAAAACAAACGTGAGAGTGAAGTAATAGACAGTATGTCACGCCACACCACCTTTTATAGTGACAGGTCACATGGGTACAGTAAGGGTGTGGCGTGACTGTAAACATCTTCGATATTAAGCATCTCAATCACATCGCGTGAAGGGGAAGGAGTTCCCATAGGTCGTTTGGTGACCCGCTACGAAAACTAAATAGAACACCATCGTGTTTGAGTCTCACCTTTCCATAGAGTGGTTATATTAGTTTGTAGGCCACACCGTTCAGACGTTAGACGTTTGTGTGAGAAGACCGATTTTCGGGATGTCTCCTGGTCTGTAAACAGCCGAAGATGAGAAAGGCCGACATAATCAGATATCTCTAGCTTAAACAGATGGAATTTGTATTATGTTAATTTTTCTAGAGTCTATGTTCTATACGATGCACTACTTTTGACCAGGGTCCATAGAGCTCTATTAAAAAGTATTGCACCATATTGGGAATAGGGTGCCATTTGGGCTGCACACTCTCAGTATAAAGACTCTTTAGAGCTCACTGTGAACTGGTCAGTCTCAATAAAAGACAAGAGGATTCAGCCCATTCACCGTAGACACGCCACACATTAAATGTACACACTTGCATATGACATCACCAACAGACAACGCATGACACAGTGGTGCTCCACTTGATTCAGTTCTCCCTTTTTATTATGTGAAATAGTTTTTTTCTATATAAACATATAAAACAAATCTTGGAAGATCCATTAAATACAGCATATCTGTACATGTGGTTTTGTACACAGGTTTTTTTCTGCAGTGATTAGCGTGTTTAGATTAAATCCACAAACATTACTAGCTTGGCTTTGGAAGAGGAGGGTGGAGGTAGTCACCTAAACTAGCTTTGCTTTGGAAGAGGAAGGGGGAGGAAGTCACCCAGACTAGCTTTGCTTTGGAAGAGGAAGGGGGAGGAAGTCACTCAGACTAGCTTTGCTTTGGAAGAGGAGGGTGGAGGGAGTCACCCAGACTAGCTTTGCTTTGGAAGAGGAGGGTGGAGGGAGTCACCCAGGCTAGCTTGGCTTTGGAAGAGGAGGGTGGAGGGAGTCACCCAGACTAGCTTGGCTTTGGAAGAGGAGGGTGGAGGGAGTCACCCAGACTAGCTTGGCTTTGGAAGAGGAGGGTGGAGGGAGTCACCCAGACTAGCTTGGCTTTGGAAGAGGAGGGTGGAGGGAGTCACCCAGACAAGAGAAACAGTAGAACAGCAATAATGGAGTTATCACACTTTAATGGCTCTTCATCAGACTCTTAAAGTGGCATTCAAAATGTATCCTCAACTAACTTCAGTTCAGGAACACAGGATTCTTTCACAGTTAAACAGATTCAGCATTGCATGCGTTGTTAAGATAAAATGCGTGTTTGTTTGCATACACCACCTGACTTCCTGTCCAACAGCCTGTTGAAACTCAAACTTCCAAAAGGTAGGAGAGACTAGGGAGAAAAGTAGTGTATTTTTCACCTCCAGAAAGCTAGAAAATAAGCTCCAGATCATAGGGTCCATTCCTGTCCTGTTCTTTCTCCTACCTCCTGTGTTACAGTGCGATTCACATACATGAACAAAACTTAGTTGTGCTTGTTATTATTCCACATAAGACACAGTGTGGTCCTAATGTGTTGAAGGAAGGTCCTCTTGCTTGGACACAGTCTGCATGCTTGCAGTCATCTAGAGATGAATGAGACACGCTTTTAGGACCCTAATTAGCCATGCCCCTTAAATCAAAGCAGCCAGCGTCATTCTTAGTCTCTAGAAATGAGGGTTCAATTAGAGGCGGGGAGGATTCTGAAATGCTTGTATGCATGAAAGACTAAATTAATTACATTAATTTTTTCCCCTTTTTTCTTCTTCAGGAGAATTGGTGGGGGAAATGATTTGGTAACATTTATTTCGATTCCTCTCTCGTTTTACCAAGTCGTGAGGTAAATAGAACTTAGTAAGACAGACCATAACTCATAATGCACTCCACACCAACCTACCCCCACCCCCACCAAACGACAGACCTCAGGAACAGAGGTGAAGAAAAATATTAAAACAGGAAAAACTCATTTGAAAAAACTAAACAAAAGCTAAATGTTCTTTACAAACAAATCTAAGGGCACTTCTAGCGTCTAGCTTGAGGGTGCTTCTCTAAAGCTTGTGTCTGTCAGCACCAGAGGTAGGAGGTGAGAACACCAAACTCTCGAACAATGATATTCCTCCATGGCAGTGGAAATCTCTCCGAAACACAAAAAGGGATTTCAAAACCTTAGAAAAATAACATCGCTGATCGAGAGTTTGGACATCGCATGAAAATGATGAACATGTAGACTAGTGGACATAGTGACGGTCACTCACCGCTCTCATCATCCTCAAAGTCGTAGCGTGCGTAACTGTTGTGGTCAGCTGTACGTAAGGTACGGAGCCAGGGGAAGTCTGTGATCATGGAGTAGGGGACTTCATCTACCACTCCTACAGACAGAACAGAGACAGAGAGAGGCACAGAGAGAGGAGACAGAGACAGACAGAGACTCAGAGAGCGAGAGAGACAGAACAAGAGAGACAGAGCGAGAGAGCGAGAGAGAGACAGGATACATCAGAACAGGGCAGAGCAGCAGCTGCCACACCAAGGGGACAAGTGAATGAACTATTGAGAAAAACTGATAAAACAATGTAGGACTTGCATCATGAAAACTAGAGGGTACAATAAATGGAGCTTGGAAAAAACACTAAATCCCACTACGCAGTATCGTGGCTCTACGGGAGGACGCAGTATCGTGGCTCTACGGGAGGACGCAGCATCGTGACGCTACGGGAGGACGCAGCATCGTGACGCTACGGGAGGACGCAGCATCGTGACGCTACGGGAGGACGCAGTATCGTGGCTCTACGGGAGGACGCAGCATCGTGGCGCTTACGGGAGGACGCAGCATCGTGGCGCTACGGGAGGACGCAGCATCGTGGCGCTTACGGGAGGACGCAGCATCGTGGCCTACGGGAGGACGCAGCATCGTGGCGCTACGGGAGGACGCAGCATCGTGACGCTACGGGAGGACGCAGCATCGTGACGCTACGGGAGGACGCAGCATCGTGACTCTACGGGAGGACGCAGCATCGTGACTCTACGGGAGGACGCAGCATCGTGACTCTACGGGAGGACGCAGCATCGTGACTCTACGGGAGGACGCAGCATCGTGACTCTACGGGAGGACGCAGCATCGTGACTCTACGGAGGACGCAGCATCGTGATTCTACAGGAGGACGCAGCATCGTGACTCTACGGAGGACGCAGCATCGTGACTCTACGGGAGGACGCAGCTCTGCTGTGAAGAGTCCCAATCTCAGTCTCAGAGGGCTGAACAGGACTTCCTCCATCTCACCCTCCAAGGTAAAGATGTCTCGGCCCCAGGGGTAGTTGGGATACTTCTTGACATCCTCTTCCGTCCGCGTGGCTTCCGGGTAAAACTCATACTTGATGAGCTCCCTGTTGATTAAATGAAAGTGGTTGTTTATGTTGGGTTTTTAGATGGAGGAAGGAAGGAACTGGGCACTGGTTCTTGACCACCATGTCAACAGTACAGTACAATATGGCTGATTGAGGTCAGAAGGGAATCAGCAGCGCCACCTGCTGGCTGTAGTTATAATGACACCAGGGCCATGATAAAGACGGCCATCTACTGGAGGAAACAGACGGGCAGCAACCCACTAAATATCAGGGGTTGGAACCAGTTCAGGCAACAGAACAGAAAACCGGGAAATAACAAAAAAAAAATTGGGAACAGAACCAGAACCGAGAACGAAAGTGATCTATACTGTTCCGGAACATAACCATTATTTTAAAAGCATGGGAACCAGTTAATAGTGAAAAGTAGTGAAAAGTGATTTGACGTTCTGGGCATTTCTTTCTAGTCCCACAAAAAAACGCTACAAAGTGGCTATGCAAGGCACTGATGGTCACTCAGAAACGTTATTCCATTGACTGCCTGCCTGCTGAAAATCTTTGCCAGTGTGTTTGTGTAGGCTAACTGCCCTCCCCCCGAAGCATAGTCTACTGTAGCTACTGACATTACAGGCGTGATTCAGAAATTAGGTAGATTTATTTTTTATTAGAGAACAATGGATTCACTTTTTCAATGCTAGTTAAGTATACTCTAGTTATGACACGTCACATTGGATTTATTAATTTAAAAAATATGTGTTTTTATTTTTATTCTGATGGTGCTTTGGACACACAAGCTTGTTAGCTAGCTAGCTTGTTAGCTAGCTCTGGTCTAGCTCTCTAAAACTCTAGGCAGCATTATGTGTAATGTAATCGAATTGAGAGTCATGATCAAGGGCTAGCTCTGGTCCAATGTTAGTTAAGCCAACTCTCTGAAGTTCAAATACATTCAAAGTTCCTCCATAGAAACTGCTCCTCCGTAGGTATAATTCTGTGGGCCTAATTCAGGTAATGCATGTCATAACAACAAGATGCCCAGCGCTTCATGCCCAGCGCTCTCCTCACCCGCAAAATATCAGTAAACTCTCCTTCCAGACTCACATCAAGCATCTCCAATCAAAAGTTAGATCTAGAATCGGCTTCCTATTTCGCAACAAAGCCTCCTTCACTAATTCTGCCAAACATGCCCTCCTAAAACGGACTATCCTACCGATCCTTGACTTTGGCGATGTCATTTACAAAATAGCCTCCAACACTCTACTCAGCAAATTGGATGTAGTCTATCACATTGCCATCCGTTTTGTCACCAAAGCCCCATATACTACCCACCATTGTAACCTGTACGCTCTTGTTGGCTGGCCCTCACTACATATTCGTCGCCAAACCCACTGGCTCCAGGTCATCTATAAATCACTGCTAGGCAAATCCCCGTCTTATCTTAGCTCATTGGTCACCCACCCGTAGTATGCGCTCTAGGAGGTATATCTCACTGGTCATCCCCAAAGCCAACACCTCCTTTGGCCGCCATTCCTTCCAGTTCTCTGCTGCCAATGACTGGAACGAACTGCAAAAATCTCTGAAGCTGGAGACTCTTATCTCCCTCACTAACTTTAAGCGTCAGTTGTCAGAGCAGCTTACCGATCACTGCACCTGTACACAGCCATTCTGAAATTAGCCCACCCAACTACCTCATCCCCATATTGTTATTTATTTTGCACCCCAGTATCTCTATTTGCACATCATCTTTTGCACATCTATCATTCCAGTGTTAATACGAAATTGTAACTATTTTGCACTATGGCCTATTTATTGCCTTACCTCCATAACTTACTACATTCGCACACTGTATATATATTTTCTGTTGTATTTTTGACTTTATGCTTTGTTTACCCCATATGTAACTCTGTGTTGTTGTTTTTATCGCACTGCTTTGCTTTATCTCGGCCAGGTCGCAGTTGTAAATGAGAACTTGTTCTCAACTGGCTTACCTGGTTAAATAAAGGTGAAAATAAATAAATAAATAAAAATCAGTCGCATGTCGCACCCTACACAAAATGCACATAGCTTGCCCGCTCCATAGCAAGCTGCTCTACACATTCAATGTCTTCAATGTCGAGCTAAATGTAAAAAAAAAAAAAAAAAAAGATTTCAGAGGTTAAAAAAGGAACAGAACCATATAAACCATCACTTTTTTTTTCTCAGAACAGGTTCCAATAAAAACATTTGTGGTTTCAGCTATTTCAGACACAGCCGTTGCTGACAGGTGTATAAAATCGAGCACACAGCCATGCAATCTCCATAGACAAACAAGTCAGGAAGAGCTTCCCTGGTCAACTGTAAGTGCTGTTATTGTGAAGAGGAAATTCATAGTGCCAACTCTACAGTTTGGTGGAGGAGGAATAATGGTCTAGGGCTGTTTTTCCATGGTTTGGCTAGGCCCCGTAGTTCCAGTGAAGGTAAATCTTAACGCTACAGCATACAATGACATTCTAGACGATTCGGTGCTTCCAACTTTCTGGCAACAGTTTGGGGAAGGCCTGTGCCTGTTTCAGCATGACAATACCCCCGTGCACAAAGCGAGGTCTATACAGAAATGGTTTGTTGAGATCGGTGTGGAAGAACGTGACTGGCCTGCACAGAGCCCTGACCTCAACCCCATCGAACACCTTTGGGATGAATTGGAACGCCAACTGCGAGCCAGGCCTAATCGCCCAAAATCAGTGCCCAACCTCACTAATACTTGTGGCTGAATGGAAGCAAGTCCCCGCAGCAATGTTCCAACATCTAGTGGAAAGCCTTCCCAGAAGAGTGGAGGTTGTTATAGCAGCAAAGGGGGGACCAACTCCATATTAATGCCCATGATTTTGGAATGAGATGTTCGACGAGCAGGAGTCCACATACTTTTAGTCATGTAGTGTACGTCTATTTAACAGAGGATCTTTCAGATGAAAGTAATGTTACTAGATAGCAGTATGTGTGACACACTGGCTGATGTTGGCGATGGTGTCCATCCAGCTGCATACTCTGACCTTGTTCCTGACGTTGGGGGGGTTGCTGAACTCATGTATGATGGCGATGTGGTAGGGGTACGGCCCACGGAACAGCTTCCTGTCCAGGGCCAGAGAGTCAATCTAGGACAGGGGACAAGGAGATGGTCAGAGTAAGACTAGGTTTACAAACCATATCATGCACAAAGGGGACAATGTGCTTTATGGAGAAACCCTGGTCACATTTCCTCTGCAAATCATGTTTAATGTGCAGACAGATTTAATTGAGATTATACACATATTTGACATAGGTTACAATCCAATTTTATTAGTTGGGAGCTATGGACTATACAAGGTTTCAGACGGAGTTCCAGACAGTGGTCCTGACCTGCTGCATGGGGCGCATGTAGATGATGCGGTTCCTCTCAGGGGGCATGCAGAGGATCTGATCCAGGACTTGCTCCATGTCCAGCTTCTTATACTGGGCGTAGTTGAAACGGTTCACTATGGGAGCACTTTCCACCTTCAGATGCTTCAGCACTCTGCAGCGCGTGGCTAGAGGGACACACAGCGGGCGACAGCAGAGGGTTAATGTTCATCACAAATGGCACCCTACTCCCTATATACAGTGAGGGAAAAAAGTATTTGATCCCCTGCTGATTTTGTAAGTTTTCCCACTGACAAAGACATGATCAGTCTATAATTTTAATGGTAGGTTTATTTGAACAGTGAGAGACAGAATAACAACAAAAAAATCCAGAAAAATGCATGTCAAAAATTTTATGAATTGATTTGCATTTTAATGAGGGAAATAAGTATTTGACCCCTCTGCAAAACATGACTTAGTACTTGGTGGCAAAACCCTTGATGGCAATCACAGAGGTCAGACGTTTCTTGTAGTTGGCCACCAGGTTTGCACACATCTCAGGAGGGATTTTGTCCCACTCCTCTTTGCAGATCTTCTCCAAGTCATTAAGGTTTCGAGGCTGACGTTTGGCAACTTGAACCTTCAGCTCCCTCCACAGATTTTCTATGGGATTAATGTCTGGAGACTGGCTAGGCCACTCCAGGACCTTAATATGCTTCTTCTTGAGCCACTCCTTTGTTGCCTTGGCCGTGTGTTTTGGGTCATTGCCATGCTGGAATACCCATCCACGACCCATTTTCAATGCCCTGGCTGAGGGAAGGAGGTTTTCACCCAAGATTTGACGGTACATGGCCCCGTCCATCGTCCCTTTGATGCGGTGAAGTTGTCCTGTCCCCTTACAAGAAAAACACCCCCAAAGCATAATGTTTCCACCTCCATGTTTGACGGTGGGGATGGTGTTCTTGGGGTCATAGGCAGCATTCCTCCTCCTTCAAACACGGCGAGTTGAGTTGATGCCAAAGAGCTCGATTTTGGTCTCATCTGACCACAACACTTTCACCCAGTTCTCCTCTGAATCATTCAGATGTTCATTGGCAAACTTCAGACGGGCCTGTATATGTGCTTTCTTGAGCAGGGGGACCTTGCGGGCACTGCAGGATTTCAGTCCTTCACGGCGTAGTGTGTTACCAATTGTTTTCTTGGTGACTATGGTCTCAGCTGCCTTGAGATAATTGACAAGATCCTCCCGTGTAGTTCTGGGCTGATTCCTCACTGTTCTCATGATCATTGCAATTCCACGAGGTGAGATCTTGCATGGAGCCCCAGGCCGAGGGAGATTGACAGTTATTTTGTGTTTCTTCCATTTGCGAATAATCGCACCAACTGTTGTCACCTTCTCACCAAGCTGCTTGGCGATGGTCTTGTAGCCCATTCCAGCCTTGTGTAGATCTACTATCTTGTCCCTGACATCCTTGGAGAGCTCTTTGGTCTTGGCCATGGTGGAGAGTTTGGAATCTGATTGATTGATTGCTTCTGTGGACAGGTGTCTTTTATACAGGTAACAAACTGAGATTAGGAGCACTCCCTTTAAGATTGTGCTCATAATCTCAGCTCGTTACCTGTATAAAAGACACCTAGGAGCCAGAAATCCTTCTGATTGAGAGGGGGTCATACGTATTTCCCTCATTAAAATGCAAATCATTTTCAAAAAAATTTGACATGCGTTTTTCTGGATTTTGTTGTTGTTATTCTGTCTCTCACTGTTCAAATAAACCTACCATTAAAATGATAGACTGATCATGTCTTTGTCAGTGGGCAAACGTACAAAATCAGCAGGGGATCAAATACTTTTTTCCCTCACTGTAGGGCACTACTTTTGACCAGGGCCCACATGCATCCCAAATGGCACCCTATTCTCTATATAGTGCACTACTTTTCAAAAGTAGGGTGTCATTTGGGAGTCAACCTTAGTATGAGAGAATGGCCCACTAATTCCGTTCCTTATCAAGCCCTGATTATACATAGAAGGGAAACCTACCATGAACAAACATCATCTTGGGGCAGTCCTTCAGCACCAGGTCAGTGATGCCACAGTTAGTGAGGGTGATTCCCACCAGGTTTTTGGATTTCAGCGTCAGCACCTGGATGGCATTGGAAGGGATTGTGTCACGGGGTGCTGCAGTTAGGAGTTCATGTCCTTCATTTGACCATGAAGTTCTATGCTGCTTTGCTCAAGTAGTGCACTACATAGGAAATAGGGTGCCAATTGGGACGCAAGCTACAGACTCATCCCACTAGGTGTAGAGTCTCTACCTGTACATGATCGTCCTCAGTGACCGTGTCGCTGGGGCTTGTGGACTTGTCTGCTGTGCGTTTCCTATTCACCGTGACCCGAGGCTTGGGCTTGGACAGCTCTGCATGAGAAAAAACAACAGAAGCTCTATGAGGAACTCACATTTTCCACAGGCTTCCTTCTGCACTATTAAAGACACACACACACACACACACACACTCAACTACATCAACGTTTATTCGGCTTACAATATTGAATACAATTTGATGACATGGATTTCAACTGATTAGTGTTACAAGTGTTCCATGCTCTGACAGAGAGTGATCTCTTATCTCCAGTCTTACCGGACTCAGACACCAGGGGTACAGATGACAGTCTGCTGCGGGCGCGGGTGACAGGTCTACTGGGGAAGCCGTCCCTTAACCCCCTGGGCTGGAGCTCTGCGCCGTTGACCTCCCTGGAGCTCTGGCCAGACGTCTTCTCACCACCATGCCCCTCATACCCCAACAGGGTCCCCGGCCTCCAGCCCCTCTGCTCCTGCTCTCTCCCCCAGATCCTGCCTCCTCTCTGGGGTCCTATCCCCTCCTCCTGACCCTCCAGAGGCTGGGTGGTTAGGCCCACCTCGAGTCCGTCCCTCTGGGCCGGGGCGAGCCCTACTGCAGGTGCAGCGAGTCCTGACCGTCCCCTCGTCTCCCACCTCCCCTGCCTTTGAGCGTGGCATTATCGTTGATGCCAGTATCTCAGAAACGGCCGCCCACGCTTTTCACGCACGACAGCGTCTAGGGTTTATCGACAATGGTGCGACAAACAAAAACCATCCAGTCAGCGGCAGTCCTGTGGGCGAAAACAGCTCATTGAGAGGTGTTAGGAGAATGGCAAGAATCGTGCAAGCTAACAGGCGGCCCACAAACAGACCAAAAATGGCACAGTACAACAGTGGTGTGCAGAATGGCATCTCATCGGTCCTTGTCACGGATGGGCTATTGCAGCAGACGACCACACCGGGTTCCACTCCTATCAGCTAAAAACAAGAAGAAGCGGCTCCAGTGGGCACGCAATCACCAACACTGGACAATTGATGAGTGGAAAAACATCACCTGGTCCGACGAATCCCAGTTCCTGTTGAGTCATGCTGTTGGCAGTCAGGATTTGGCGTCAGAAGCACGAGTCCATGGACCCATCCTGCCTGGTGCAGGCTGGTGGCGGTGGTGTAGGGAAGGTGTTCTTGGCACACCATTAGGTCCCTTGATACCAATTGAGCAACGAACATTTCCGACACCTTGTAGAATCCACGCCCTGAAGAATTCAGGCTGTTATGGCGGCAAAGGGGGGTTCGACCCGGTATTAGATGGGTGTACCTAATAAACGGTCCGGTGAGTGTATAGGCCTACGCATATGCATAAGCTCTAGTATGCGTATGAGTGTTATACATGCAATATCTTAAACGCTTTGAAATAATCATCATCTTTGAAAGGCGCTGTCCATTTCGTTGAGTTTGGCTTTAAAACATCCAAACCAACCATGTTTTCCCCTCAGTTTCAACCTGTTGTTGAACTTCTTTCTTCAAATTGATCATCACAGTGAGGTCGAAAAATGTAGCCTAATGGTGAGTTTTAAAAGCATGATACTGTTTTGATGATGTGTTTGATGTGATTTTCGATTGCGTTTGCATTGATGTCAGAGTGGTTAGAGGGCCAATAGAGCACGGCATACCAGGCCATTAGTGACCTGACGGTCGTTAGCGAGTTGGGTAAGCCTACTACCAACGCATGTCCAGAGTGCTTAAGGGGAGATTACCATGACCCAACGGTCACGTGGGATTTTAATGCGGTCATGACTGACGGTTTTCCGGTGATAGGGTCACCAAAACAGCTATACTCACTACTGTGTGTGGCTGTCTCCTTAGCAGTGGCAGTCTTGCCAGTGGGCTGTGGTGGTTCAGGAGGATAGGTGGTGTGTTGCTGCTGGGGCCGGACAGGAGCCTGGGGTCTGGCAGGGCCCTCTCCACTATCCGAGTCAGACATCACCACTGGAGGCTTCTTCACCACACACTGAACACCACTGGGACCTACGGGGAAGGAAAGAAAGAAAGAAAGAAAGAAAGAAAGAAAGAAAGAAAGAAAGAAAGAAAGAAAGAAAGAAAGAAAGAAAGAAAGAAAGAAAGAAAGAAAGAAAGAAAGAAAGAAAGAAAGAAAGAAAGAAGTGAGAGAATAGAGAGACATAAAAATGAGAAAAGTCCCTTTTCTGTTATGGAGTTAGTTCTGTCCAGACCTTCTTGTTCCCCGTCAGGCCGAGGGTTGGCAGGCTGACTAGGACCAGGACCAGGGGGTTCTTCCTCCTCAGCAGGCTGACTGGGACCAGGGGGTTCTTCCTCCTCAGCAGGCTGACTGGGACCAGGACCAGGGGGTTCTTCCTCCTCAGCAGGCTGACTGGGACCAGGAGGTTCTTCCTCCTCAGCAGGCTGACTGGGACCAGGACCAGGGGGTTCTTCCTACTCAGCAGGCTGACTGGGACCAGGACCAGGGGGTTCTTCCTACTCAGCAGGCTGACTGGGACCAGGACCAGGGGGTTCTTCCTACTCATCAGGCTGACTGGGACCAGGACCAGGGGGTTATTCCTCCTCAGCAGGCTGACTGGGACCAGGAGGTTATTCCTCCTCAGCAGGCTGACTGGGACCAGGAGGTTCTTCCTCCTCAGCAGGCTGACTGGGACCAGGACCAGGGGGTTCTTCCTCCTCAGCAGGCTGACTGGGACCAGGAGGTTCTTCCTCCTCAGCAGGCTGACTGGGACCAGGACCAGGGGGTTCTTCCTACTCAGCAGGCTGACTAGGACCAGGACCAGGGGGTTCTTCCTACTCAGCAGGCTGACTGGGACCAGGACCAGGGGGTTCTTCCTCCTCAGCAGGCTGACTGGGACCAGGACCAGGGGGTTCTTCCTACTCAGCAGGCTGACTAGGACCAGGACCAGGGGGTTCTTCCTACTCAGCAGGCTGACTGGGACCAGGACCAGGGGGTTCTTCCTCCTCAGCAGGCTGACTGGGACCAGGACCAGGGGGTTCTTCCTCCTCAGCAGGCTGACTGGGACCAGGACCAGGGGGTTCTTCCTACTCAGCAGGCTGACTAGGACCAGGACCAGGGGGTTCTTCCTACTCAGCAGGCTGACTGGGACCAGGACCAGGGAGATAAACTCCAGGCTTGGCCGTGGACTAACCTTGGGTGGTTCTCTGAACATCTTGTCCAGGGAGATGAACTCCAGGCTGGGAAGCAGCTCAATGAACTGGCTGAACGACTCCAGCTTGATGGCATGGCAACGCACCAGAGTCAGGTCCACCAGGCGACTCCAGCGCGAGTGGTCTGATGACACAACACACAAAAACTCAGCTACCTCAGTGTCCACTAAGCTCTCAATGTTCATGAACCAGCCCTAGTTACTGAAGTTAAACTATACATTATATGTTACATCAATGCTAATAAAGCATACTGCTTTAGGCAAAAGGTCCTAAAAAAAGGACCTAGAAAACGCCAACAGATGATTTGGTCCATACCTGTAATCCAGTTCTGTGGGTTATGGAGGTGGGGGCAGTTGTATATGACCAGGTACTTGATGGAGGAGAACACCTCGTTGACAGCCTTCATCCTGATGTCTGTGATGACCCCTGGGTTCTCAATGACATCAGCCAGGCCATACTTCACTAGCTCAGTGACTCATTTTACCTGACCAGGAGAACACATCAATCAATACATCGTATGTAATAGCATAACCATAGCCTACTGTTAAAGGTGGTACTATTTTGGAGCATCATCCTCCTTACATATTTTTGTTACTTTATTCAGACAGTTTCAGCAAGTAGATTATGGGGTACAGTTGTAGGGGTTTCTCTAGAGATAAATCAGATCATGCCCATACTGTGCGAGGTAATAGGGAGTTGTAGTTTAACAATAGTTTAACGCAAAAAACATGATAATTAACTACAATGACCATAATCCATTGTGCGGCTACTTGTCGAGGTCTGTGTTTCTTTTACGCCTGCTACGCTAGAGACAGAAGAATGCACGAACAAGAGGGGATACATAGAGAGCAGTTGCTTCGTGAGGCATCTCTACCTGAAAATACATGATCTAAGACTTCTAAGTGATTGATAGTTGGTATTCAGCAGTCATAAATATATGCCTTATTTACTTTGAAGAACTACTAAAATAGTGATTTTGTCAGACAGCATAGGCAGCAGCTCTATAGAGATGAGATGATGACTTGGAATGAAATAATAGAGTCATCAAATAAAACAAATGTACTACACACAACTGAAATATTTTATTAAAGCGGACAATCAGCAGTAAAAACAACAAACTTCCCCGCCCCTGTTTTGGTAAACAGCTGAGGGATGGGGCTGGAGAAATGTAACCTCTCAGTCATAGACAGAGCTATGGAAGCAAGGACTGACCATCCATGATATCAAAACTATAGTTTTAACCATGTTGAGGCTATATAGTGTTGGTTTACATTTTCTTTGTTTCCAAACATTGGAGTAAAACAAGCTTATATTTTGGGTTCTGATGAGGTACGACAGTTGGACTAAGCTCATGAGGCATTTATAGTTATATACTTCAAGAATCAATGGGTATATATAATTTATTTATAAGTCAGAAAATGAAAGTAGCAACTGCTGATTACTTTACTTTAAAGGAGCAATGTGAATAACTGATGGTTTATACGTGATAAGCAGTCATGGGCAGTCACCACCATCATGGGACTTTTATTATTTGTGTTATTCTGTGTTGTTACAGCATTCAACCCACATAATGCACAGTGCATTTAATGTTAAAAAAAATAATCGAAACCTAAATCGTGATATATATATATATTTTTTATCAAATAGAAACCGACCTCAAAAAGCACTAATCGCTCAGCAATAGTAACTATACATTCTAACATCTTTGACCTTGACTGACTCACACTGCAATAGGAACTCATCAACGTTTCCGAGGTGCAAAGTCTCAAACTGGGGGAACTCCAGTTCAGCCATCTTCAGTGCAGAGAACACCCCATCTTTGGTTAGGGAAGGCTGGATTCCAACCTCATGAAATCTAGAGGAAAACCCAAAGCACTCGCTAAATCTCCCCATTCATCATGTTTATCTAGCATTGTGAAGCATAAACAAAATAAACACGTTCATACACACAGAAAGCCGGGACTCCACAGATCCTGAGGAGGTCTTATTTGTCTGCCTGTGACCTACCGTTAATGATCACCAGCCCTGAGAGTAAAAATGTTTATTTCACACAACGTTTTCACCAAACATCTTACAAGGTAAGCTTAAATCTGTTCTGTGTTTGAGCTATAGCTACATGGGGGGGTATCAAATTAATCCTTAGGTTGGTAGGAACAAATCTAGCCTATTGCCAATGTTATCTGATGATGTATGACTTAATGGCAACATCGAATGTCCACCAAGTGACTATATCTTTCCGCATCAAAAATATGATGTTGCCTGCTTATCCCTTGTATGTCCCCCGACACCACCGCAATGTTTGAGGGAGGTTGGTGTTGTAGAAATTTCGTTTTTATAGTGAACATCCAGTATGCAAAAACAGTGCAATTACCACATCCGGACACTTTGGAGAGGTCGAAAGGACACTTAACTGTACCCTGGATACCCCATAACACCACCACAATATTTTAGTGGTGGCACCTTAATTGGGGAGGACGGGCTCGTGTTAATGACTGGAGTGGAATAGGTGGAATAGTATCAAATACAACAAACACATGGTTTGATGCCATTCCATTCACTCCGTTCCTGCCATTATTATGAGCTGTCCTCCCCTCAGCAGCCTCCACTGATGCCTTTCATTAAACAGCAGAAAACTAATAATTCAGTTTACATTCATACTGGTTATAGACTATGTGGATATCGTCTATATGAATGCAGCTGCCACTGTATTGAAGCCATTGGTCACAGTTTATCATAGTGCACTACGCTTTATTACGGGTGATAGGTTCCTTACACATCACTGCATTCTGTATCAGAAAGTCGGTTGGCCCGCTCTGAAGTCTCATAGATCGATGCATTGCACTATTTTTGTTTATATATTTTTGTTTATAAAGCCCTCTTACACAAACCTCCACCATACCTTACTTCATTGTTAACCTACAGACGTACGAGCTACCAGACCCAGTCTCAGGGACGGCTAACTCTGGAGATCCCTTCGATCTCCACTGAGTTAGGTAAATCTGCTTTTTTATTTATTTTTTAAATGTGCACCTTACTTGTGGAATAATCTTAAAAACTCTCTTAAATTTTATATTTTGGTGCCTCTAGGGCAATTCAGGCGGCTAATTGACCTTCTTACTGAGGTGTTTGTTTTCTATGATTGTGTTTTGTAGTGTTGTGACGATACCAGAATTTCTACTTCAATACCAGGTTTAGTGTCACGATACCATCACAATACCACGCCAAAAAAAGAATGCATATTAGCCAAAGTCACAGAATGGCACTTGATCCAGGCAGATGAACTCAGCTACAGCTGAGTTCAATATCATTACATTAGAATGTATTTACGTCAACAATTTTCAGAGACAGCCATGTATGCATTAATGAATAAATTATACAATCCTACAATTAATGACAGTTTCTTTACCAATCTAACTACTTAACGGTAATAATTTAATTGAATGGTAAATCTCTATTGATAAACTGGGCAAATCAAGATGTAGCCTATTCACAATTCAGGTGAATGCATATTCAATAGGAGTGTGTGCATGCATTGAGTTATTGAGCTTGTTTTGGCTGATTTTAGATGTAAATCTGTTTCCCTTCCATTTGGGACTTATTTTTTGTACTGATAAACATCATTTGCATAGAAGTAGCTTATTTAAAAAAAGTGTTTGCTGTCTCTAACCAGTAATAAGGTCATTTATGAGGCAAGAGGGGGGCGGCCCGTCAGAGCCCTACACACACACTTTCAGTTCGCTGACGCAATAGATAACCTTTGGGAGAGAGGTGAGAGAGACAGATTAAGTGAATTAATACAGTTTGTGTCAATCAGCTTTGAAATAGCCTGTATGAACATTGCAAACAGTAAATAACAGTTTCAACATTTCTACATGCCGTGTTGCATTATTCAAGTGTGTTAACTTCTGTGTAGCTCAGTTGGTAGAGCATGGCGCTTGCAACGCCAGGGTTGTGGGTTCGATTCCCACGGGGGACCAGTATGAAAAAATTTATGCACTCACTAACTGTAAGTCGCTCTGGATAAGAGCGTCTGCTAAATGACTAAAATGTAAAAAAAATGTAAAATGTGCAGTATGAGTAGGGAGCTAATATGATGCTGCCCAGTCTCCCAGTGCAGGCTAAGTGGAGCAGGAACGGTGTGCTCGCGCTATAAGAGGGACATCGGCTGCGCTGATATACTTGATCCGTGAGACACATTTGACAAGTACCGAAAGCAACAAAAATTAGTGTTTTTCATGTTCTAGTATCAAAACAGTACCGAAGTTTCAGTATACTGTGCAACACTGATGTGTATATGTTTGTAGTTACAGGGCTCCTATGAAACAGAGATCTTGGTCTCAGGATGACAGTCAAAATAAAGGTTAAACAAAAAATACATTTTTGGGGGGAGTGGGTCGGGGTGGGGGTCTCATCACTGCAACTGAAAATGAAAACGTATGCACTCACAAACTGTAAGTCGCTCTGGATAAGAGCGTCTGCTAAATGACTAAAATGTAACTCCACAGTGGGCTCGGGAGGCGAAGGTCGAGTGCATCCTCCGAAACATGACCCGCCAAACCGTGCTTCTTAACACCCGCCCGCTTAACCCGGAAGCCAGCCGCACCAATGTCTCGGAGGAAACACCGTTCAATTGATGACCGAGGTCAGCCTGCAGGCGCCAGGCCCGCAACAAGGAGTCGCTAGAACACGATGAGCCAAGTAAAGCTCCCCTGGCCAAACCCTCCCCTAACCCGGACGACGCTGGGACAATTGTATGCCACCCTATGGGACTCCCGATCAAGGCCGGTTGTGACACAGCCTGGGATCGAACCCGGGTCTGCTCCGTGTAGCTCAGTTGGTAGAGCATGGCGCTTGCAACGCCAGGGTTGTGGGTTCGATTCCCACGGGGGGCCAGTAAGATTTTTTTTAAATGTATGTACTCACTAACTGTAAGTCACTCTGGATAAGAGCGTCTGCTAAATGACTAAAATGTAAAAAAGTATTTGATCCCCTGCTGATTTTGTACGTTTTCCCACTGACAAATAAATGATCAGTCTATAATTTTAATGGTAGGTTTATTTGAACAGTGAGAGACAGAATAACAACAAAAAAATCCAGAAAAACGCATGTCACAAATGTTAAATTGATTTGCATTTTAATGAAGGAAATAAGTATTTGACCACCTCTCAATCTGAACGATTTCAGGCTCCCAGGTGTCTTTTATACAGGTAGCGAGCTGAGATTAGGAGCACACTCTTAAACGGAGTGCTCCTAATCTCAGCGTGTTACCTGTATAAAAGACACCTGTCCACAGATGCAATCAATCAATCAGATTCCAAACTCTCCACCATGGCCAAGACCAAAGAGCTCTCCAAGGATGTCAGGGACAAGATTGTAGACCTACACAAGGCTGGAATGGGCTACAAGACCATTGCCAAGCAGCTTGGTGAGAAGGTGACAACAGTTGGTGCGATTATTCACAAATGGAAGAAACACAAAAGAACTGTCAATCTCCCTTGGCCTGGGGCCCCATGCAAGATCTCACCTCGTGGAGTTGCAATGATCATGAGAACGGTGAGGAATCAGCCCAGAACTACACGGGAGGATCTTGTCAATGATCTCAAGGCAGCTGGGACCATAGTCACCAAGAAAACAATTGGTAACATACTACACTGTGAAGGACTGAAATCCTGCAGCGCCCGCAAGGTCCCCCTGCTCAAGAAAGCACATATACAGGGCCGTCTGAAGTTTGCCAATGAACATCTGAATGATTCAGAGGAGAACTGGGTGAAAGCATTGTGGTCAGATGAGACCAAGATCGAGCTCTTTGGCATCAACTCAACTCTCCGTGTTTGGAGGAGGAGGAATGCTGCCTATGACCCCAAGAACACCATCCCCACTGTCAAACATGGAGGTGGAAACATTATGCTTTGGGGGTGTTTTTCTGCTAACGGGACAGGACAACTTCATCGCATCAAAGGGACGATGGACGGGGCCATGTACCGTCAAATCTTGGGTGAGAACCTCCTTTCCTCAGCCAGGGCATTGAAAATGGGTCGTGGATGGGTATTCCAGCATGACAATGACCCAAAACACACGGCCAAGGCAACAAAGGAGTGGCTCAAGAAGAAGCACATTAAGGTCCTGGAGTGGCCTAGCCAGTCTCCAGACCTTAATCCCATAGAAAATCTGTGGAGGGATCTGAAGGTTCGAGTTGCCAAACGTCAGCCTCGAAACCTTAATGACTTGGAGAAGATCTGCAAAGAGGAGTGGGACAAAATCCCTCCTGAGATGTGTGCAAACCTGGTGGCCAACTACAAGAAACGTCTGACCTCTGTGATTGCCAACAAGGGTTTTGCCACCAAGTACTAAGTCGTGTTTTGCAGAGGGGTCAAATACTTATTTCCCTCATTAAAATGCAAATCAATTTATAACATTTCTGACATGTGTTTTTCTGGATTTTTTTGTTGTTATTCTGTCTCTCACTGTTCAAATAAACCTACCATTACAATTCTAGACTGATCTTGTCTTTGTCAGTGGGCAAATGTACAAAATCAGCAGGGGATCAAATACTTTTTTCCCTCACTGTAAATGTCTGTAGTGATGTCTCTAGCACTGCCTTAGACCGCAGCGCCACTCGGGAGGCCCTAAAAAATACATTTAAAAAAGGGAGGAAACACTCACAGCTACCCTATCATCTCAGATTGAACAATGAGCCAGATATTTCACTGGATGTATAAATGTGAAGCATCCGGTTAGCGTTTCCACTCACTACCAAATATGGTAATGAGAGGAAGCCCAGTGGACGGCAGTGGGAGAAGATGGATTTTGGCCGACATTCTGCTAATTTTCTAATCGATGAAACATTTAATCTCCATACAGTTTACTGTTTCCAAAACTAGAATCTGTAACAAACAAGAGTGGACTGCGTTTTGTAAACTAGCCTTTGCCAAAGTTTCAAAAAATGGCGTTGTTTAGGAGTGCAAGGGCGAATTGAGTTTTTGCGCACTTCACAGAGTAGGCAATCCTTAATGGAAATATGCAAATAAAATGCTTGGAAACCACCAATAGAATCACCCTAGCTCGGCATGGCTCTGCCCACCTCTTTGCTTGTTCTGCCCACTATGATTAATTTGCTCTCATTGGAAATGACAGGCTCTTGGGTTAGTTCTAAACATGTTTGTATCATGGTCATTGTGGTGAAATTGAAAGTTGTAACATCTGGGGCCTTCCTGCAGGGGGGCGGCGGATGGGGTCTTCCTGTGCCATACATCTACATTATTTTAAAAATGCAGTGGCGGCCACAATGTAGCAGCGGTGTTGCGCTGCTGCTAAATGCATATAGGGGAAACACTGTATAGGGAATAGGGTGCCATTTGGGGGACACCCCAATTGAATTCTGCTCTTTGACTTTCACTGACCGGAATATGTGTCAGAGGACCTCATGGTAGAGCTCATTGATGTATTCCTTGGGCTCTTCCAGTCTGTAAGAGTTGGCAGCTCCCCCACCGGCTAGCTGCGTCTTTGTGAACTTTCACCTCGGGCCCATCATGTCCAGGGCAGTGAGATATTCACCCAGAGAAGGCAACAAGCTCACTCCCTCCCACTTGGACCCTGTTATTCAGGCATGCACACACACTCACTGATTACCCTTCTGCAAGAGAAGAAAAACAACAAAACAAAGGTCACTCTGGGATAAAGAGGGAGAACTTTGTGAACCATAAGTGAGAGATACTCAATTCCAAGCATTTCTTGAACAAAAAAGTTGTAATAAGTAAACATGACAGTTCACAGACTAGGGACCCGTGCCTGACAAGCGATTTGTCAAGAATTGACGAACTAGCTACTAACATGGTCATTTGTCAAACGCTAACTACAAAGCTAGACACCATGCAAAAATATTTTTACTAAGCTAGCTAACGGTACTTTACATGCTATCTATTGAGGACTCATTATTTTAACGTTATATATTCAGATCGCGGTCACTGCAGCAATACAATTAGCCAATTAGTAGCTGAGCACACCAATTAAAATAGACAGCTAGCCAATGCTAATTTTGCAAGCTACTGTGTTCATTAGTGTTTCTGCCTAAACTGGAAGCAAAAAAGCCACCAATGCGTCCTCTTTAATGACACAGCATTTTAAGACAATAAATAAAGATATATATCCATATGCAAACGAAAGTGAGACAATGTACATCAATAACAAAGTAATTAACTTTATCGTCGTTAGCAGCACCGGGCCACCACAAATAACAATGACTACCTATTACTAAATTAGCTTTGTAGCATGCTTTGCTAGATAAGTAGCAATCACATTTCAAGGTAGTGACAATTCATGAGAGGGGTGAGGTACATTTGATTATTTCTAAATTCAATACAAGTAATCTCGTCTGCTGGCTTGCAAGCAAGTTGACTCTTATTTGAAGCTTCCAATCGCTCAATACAGATGCACTCAGACAGCTAGCTAGCAACATCCCCACCTGACACCCGTGGAAGTAATTTAAAGCCGTTTATGGCAGTGGCAAGCTCTGAAACACTGTTTAGTTATCCGGTGGTTCTGTCTGAACCAACCCTTGTCTGAGGGCTTGGACCGGGCCCCTCTGTCTGTCTCCGGGAGGTCCGATAAACATAGAATATGAGACTGAGATTAATTTCTGAGCTCAAAGATTGTCTATTATATTGACAAGATGATCAAGTGACGACTCTAACAGTGGAAATACATTTCCTCAAAGATGGGGGGAGGCGAGATCTTGTGGGACCATTCTAGCCAATGAGGACAAATAAACGTGTGAACAACAGCCCATGGAGATAAATAGAGGAATCATATTTGTGTCTGTGCCATTATAGCATCTGTGACAGCATGGCCAGCGCCATTGAGGCAGTCTCAATTTTAAAGTAGTCAGTTTTCTTATTTCTTCTTCATTGGCTGATTGCGTCAAACTCATGGGAACCACCACCCAGTTGACTACTTTAAAATGATGGAAACCCTCAATAGCAATATCCATGCTAAAACGGGTTATATACATGTTGAGTCCTCTATCATCTCTATGATAGGCACAATTCAGATATAATGTCATCTTTTGTCGAAATGCCACGTGTGTCCACCTATATAATTGCATTTGTAAAAACCTAACTATTAGGAAACTTATATTCGATCAAATAAGCCTCGCGTAGCAAATGAGCAATTCCATTCTTTGTTGACCAAATTCGACACTCTCATTGACCTCCATACAAAAAAAAAAAAACTTATTTTTGGGGACAGATTTTGGGCGGAGTAAAACCTCTCGCTTCGCCTCTACCTCGGCTCGGCTCAACTCAGCTCCTCGTCTTCTTCTTCTTCTTCGATGAGGTTTAACGGCGGTTGGCATCCAATACATGTTGCATTACCGCCACCTACTAGACTGGAGTATAACTCACTTATACTTTGCTTGAATAAAATAAAAAATAAAAAATACCCTACCATCTAACACCACACTCACAAAAAAATACAAAAATAAGAATAACATAACACCACCCTACTCCACTATTTACATCTATTTAGTCCTACCTCAGGCCTACAACCTGAAAGGATGTGACACCACCACTTAACAAACCCTGTAACTCTTCTGATGTCAAGTCTCGCACACCCAAATACCTCTCTGCAGCTGCCACCACAACCTCAATTTTCTGCGAGTTACATTCCATCCCTGCAGTACAGTTGATAACCATTGCTATAAATGCTAAAAATTCAATCTTACTGAAACATATATCACTTGTTGGTTTATCCCTCTGTACTGGTACAGATCTATTACTCATAGCACTCCTCTCAGGATCCCTCCCCCTTGACCCATCTTCCTCTACTTTCTTCACTGCCTCAGCATATGACAACTTCTGCACTACTCTAACCCTGGAAACCTCAACCCGTCTCTCTCGCACAGGACATTTCTGATCCCCAGCCTCAATCAATCAATCAATCAATCAATTTTATTTTATATAGCCCTTCTTACATCAGCTAATATCTCGAAGTGCTGTACAGAAACCCAGCCTAAAACCCCAAACAGCTAGTAATGCAGGTGTAGAAGCACGGGGCTTCTACACCTGCCTCGTGGGCACTCCTACAATTAACACATACCACTACTTTCCCCAATGCTACACATTCCTTTGTCTCATGCCCTTCTGCACACTTCTCACACCTAGGAACCTCCCTCCTACACACTGCTGAGTTTGGACCATGACAGTTCGTTGGTGATGTGGACACCAAGGAACTTGAAGCTCTCAACCTGTTCCACTATAGCCCCGTCGATGAGAATGGGGGCGTGCTCAGTCCTCTTTTTTTTCCTGTAGTCCACAATCATCTCCTTTGTCTTGGTCACGTTGAGGGAGAGGTTGTTATCCTGGCACCACACGGCCAGGTCTCTGACCTCCTCCCTATAGGCTGTCTCATCGTTGTCGGTGATCAGGCCTACCACTGTTGTGTCATCTGCAAACTTAATGATGGTGTTGGAGTCGTGCCTGGCCATGCAGTCATGGGTGAACAGGGAGTACAGGAGGGGACTGAGCACGCACCCCTGAGGGGCCCCCGTGTTGAGGATCAGCGTGACAGATGTGTTGTTACCTACCCTTACCACCTGGGGGCGGCCCGTCAGGAAGTCCAGGATCCAGTTGCAGAGGGAGGTGTTTAGTCCCAGGATCCTTAGCTTAGTGATGAGCTTTGAGGGCACTATGGTGTTGAACGCTGAGCTGTAGTCAATGAATAGCATTCTCACGTAGGTGTTCCTCTTGTCCAGGTGGGAAAGGGCAGTGTGGAGTGCAATAGAGATTGCATCATCTGTGGATCTGTTGGGAGGGTATGCAAATTGGAGTGGGTCTAGGGTTTCTGGGATAATGGTGTTGATGTGAGCCATGACCAGCCTTTCAAAGCACTTCATGGCTACAGACGTCAGTGCTACGGGTCGGTAGTCATTTAGGCAGGTTGTCTTAGTGTCCTTGGGCACGGGGACTATGGTGGTCTGCTTGAAAGATGTTGGTATTACAGACTCAGTCAGGGACATGTTGAAAATGTCAGTGAAGACACTTGCCAGTTGGTCAGCACATGCTCGGAGTACACGTCCTGGTAATCCGTCTGGCCCTGCGGCCTTGTGAATGTTGACCTGCTTAAAAGTCGTACTCACATCGGCTACGGAGAGCGTGATCACGTAGTCATCCGGAACAGCTGGTGCTCTCATGCATGCTTCAGTGTTGCTTGCCTCGAAACGAGCATAGAAGTGGTTTAGCTCGTCTGGTAGGCTTGTGTCACTGGGCAGCTTGCGGCTGTGCTTCCCTTTGTAGTCTGTAATAGTTTTCAAGCCCTGCCACATCCAACGAGCGTCAGAGCCGGTGTAGTACGATTCAATCTTAGCCCTGTATTGACTCTTTGCCTGTTTGATGGTTCGTCGGAGGGCATAGCGGGATTTCTTATAAGCGTCCAGGTTAGAGTCCCGGTTCTTGAAAGCGGCAGCTCTACCCTTTAGCCCAGTGCGGATGTTGCCTGTAATCCATGGCTTCTGGTTGGGGTATGTACGTACGGTCACTGTGGGGACGACGTCATCAATGCACTTATTGATGAAGCCAGTGACTGATGTGGTGCACTCCTCAATGCTATCTGAAGAATCCCGGAACATGTTCCAGTCTGTGCTAGCAAAACAGACCTGTAGCTTAGCATCTGCGTCATCTGACCACTTTTTTATTAACCGAGTCACTGGTGCTTCCTGCGCTAGTTTTTGCTTATAAGCAGGAATCAGGAGGATAGAGTTATGGTCAGATTTGCCAAATGGAGGGCGAGCGAGAGCTTTGTATGCGTGCAGTAAAGGTGGTCTAGAGTTTTTTTTCCTCTGGTTGCACATTCAACATGCTGGTAGAAATTAGGTAGAACAGATTTAAGTTTCCCTGCATTAAAGTCCCCGGCCATTAGGAGCGCTGCCCCTGGATGAGCGTTTTCCTGTTTAGTTATAGCCTTATACAGCTCATTGAGTGCAATATTACATTTTAGTCATTTAGCAGACGCTCTTATACAGAGCGACTTACAGTTAGTGAGTGCATACATTTTTCATACTGAACCCACAACCCAACGCCATGCTCTACCAACTGAGCTACAGGAGGCCTTATCTTAATGCCAGCATTGGTTTATGGTGGTAAACAGAGTACGTATACTGACGAACGGTGTGTAGAAGGACGATGATGTTGCAATTGTGGTGGGGATCATGATCCTGAGTTCCTGGAGTGCCCTGTAAGGGTGAAGCAAATTGAGGTGGCAAAAGTAAGAGCGGTCAATCGAATCTCCTACGCGGAGGCGATTAAATGAATTGAGAAAACAAGTGATGCTAGTGAATCGATGGTAGTGGATACACCACAGCCTGTAGTAAATGTTTGCTGCCAGACATAAGATACCCTGTGTGTTAAAAAGGTGGATTTTGTTGCGTTCATTGCCACAGTTGTAAACTGTTCAGTACAAGTCTCAAAGAAGTCGAAGAAACCGGACATTATTGTGGCTGTGCAGAAAAGTTATTGGGACTCAAGGATTTTACAAAGGGTATTGGCGCTGGAAGACCTGACCTCCCAGGTTCCCCTTGAGCCTGTGTAGGGATCAGATCTTTTTTATGTTATTTTTTTAAAAGAAAAGCTGTTTGATTTAGTTTCGTATTTTTTGTTGTTGTTTTGGTCGTTTGGTAGTTGTTTTGGTATTTTGTTCCATTTTTGGAATCCTGTTTCCATCCCGCACAGTAGGTGGCGGAATGCACATTAAATTGAAGAAGAAGAACGCGAAGGAGCGTGTGCACGCTGGAATTAGAATGCACGGTAGTGAATGGCAGAAAACACTCCTCAGTGGCTTTATAAGTTGATGTTCCTTGTTGGTATGTAATAATAATAATAATATAATATGCCATTTAGCAGACGCTTTTATCCAAAGCGACTTACAGTCATGCGTGCATACATTTTTGTGTATGGGTGGTCCCGGGGATCGAACCCACTACCTTGGCGTTACAAGCGCCTTGCTCTACCAGCTGAGCTACAGATGTAAAATGTTGTAATAGTGTAAAACAACACAGCAATATCATGTTATGAGATTTTAGATTGGAACTCGTGCATTCACAACACTGCAATCATATCAGGGAATATAGATGTATCATCATGTGCATTTGAAATGTTGTTGGTTGTTTTTCTGTTCAACACTCTTAGAACAGATGTGTTAAAAACAACAAGTTGTGTTATTTTTTAACACAGTAGTTCCTGGGTGTACTTGGCCAATCCACAGGGTGTACTTGAGAAGACTCATGAGACCATAGGCCTCAGTGCTAACTGGTGGGAGGAGCTATAGGAGGACTGGCTCATTGTAATGGCTGGAATGGAATAAATGGAAAAGAGTCAAATATGTGGTTTCCATATGTTAGATACCGTTCCAATATTTCTACTCCAGCCATTACAATGAGCCCGCCCTCCCACCAGCCTCCTCTGATAGGCCGACTGATAAAATGAACATGAGGGTGTACCTCAGGGGTACTCCAGGTAGAGCAAAATGCAGTTGGTGGGACAGTAACCTAAAAAGGTTAGGAACCACTGTTTTAACACATCCCTGTGTCTAGTTAGGAACAACACATATTGTTACTTTTAACACAATCATTGTGTTGGCACATTTAACACATAATTTGTTAACACAACTAATACAACATGAGAAGATCTCAATTGCAATCACTCCTCGTCTCCTTCTCAAAACCCACTGGAGGACAGGGTCAGAGGGGCGGGACCTCTGGCTTTCTCATCCAATGGGTTTTGAGAGAGGACGTGGGGAGTATGCAGTTGAGATCTTACCCGAACTAGACACGAGTGAGTCAAAAGATGGATGCGTCTACACAGGCAGCCAAATTCTAATATTTTTCCACTAATTGGTCTTTCGACCAATCACATCAGATATTTTCACATTAGATCTTTTTCAGAGCTGATCTGATTGGTCAAAATACCAATTAGTGAAACAAAGATCAGAATTGGGCAGTCTGTGTAAACGCAGCCGATGTGTTTATTATTCTTCAGATATTGCGTTATATTCCACTTAATTCCACTTTACAATTCTGTAAATGGGAAAGACGTGTAGAAAAACAATAGCCATTTATTCAATTAATACAGTGCTCCATATCCCAAACTCTTACATGAAACACATTTTGTACATGCAAAATACCATTCTTGAAACATGTCAAACGAGTTATTTATTAGATGTAAGCCAGTCAGATATGCAGTCCAGATAGACCAGCTCAGACAGTTTTGGACTTGAGATACAGAAGAATGGACGTTTTCAGCGTTTAACACATTCATTGGAGGAACGGACACAACATGTTGTTGAGTAATTGTTACACATAAATTGTTGTTCAACACATATTTTCTAAGAATGAAGCTATGGCGCTAAACACATTCTCAACACAACGTCAGGATTTTATACATGGTATGAAACAGCTAAACCAAATGGCATTTTCATGGTAAATAGACATTTTGATGCAATTGGTTACCCTAACATAATGCTTTGTAAGCATTTTGTTTCTGAGAGAGAGAAACTACAACAGCCAACTCATGTAAGGTAGTGACAAAGACATAATCTGTTGTGTCGGTAATGATTTGCAGTTACAATCATCCAGGGAGAAACTGAGGAAGTAGCCCTTGTGCACCGTTGCCTGCGTCTGTGTAACCCTACCCTCATATTAATCCTAATCATATCCTATTGGGAATATTTATCTCCTTGCCTGGTGTTGAAAGTAAACTAGATTTCCGAGAGCATTCCAGAGGATCTTAAACTATATAAGTGTATGGAGGCCTTTCTGTGTTGTGTAAAGTAGCAAATCAACATGGACCAGAATGGCGTTGTTTTTATTTATAATAAAAAACATTTCACACGTAAAAAAATAACATGTTTTCATTGAAATACATTTTGCAAACGGAACACGAAACAGAAAACAGTAAAACGTATTTTAAAAAACATTACAAAAATATTATTGTTCAGTACTAAATGTACATGAGCACCAGAGGGGAGTTTGCAGCATGCAATGTTTCACAGAGGAATTGCATAAGATTAACATGGCAATTGTGAGGGTTAATGACTCTGTTACATTATCTTTGTAATCATCTTATATACAGTATTAATCATATGGTCAGATTCTTAATCAAATATGAGACAACTAGGCCAGCATAATGTTGTAATTCAACTTAACAATACAATCAACACTTGTCATATTTTTCACAAAATGATCCATAGGTCAATCCAATCGAGAATAATGGTTGTTACAAAAGAAATATAGAACAATAAAGTAAAAACACAACTAAATAGCTTTTTGGTGAGTTTTAAAAACCAATAGACACAGGTACAATACTCGTCCTCATGTACCTTATACAAAAATATACCTCACAAGAAATGTAAGTAATATACACATCTATAGCGCTGTAAAATAACTTGGCATCTGACACATACAGGGTGAATACTACTACTACTAATACTGCTTTTTTAGTTGGATACATATTACACTATCTGAATACAAAAATCAAAAAGCCCTCATCACCTAATCCATCCATCCATCTAATTTCCCTGATGAATTGTACTTTCCTACATGAAACAAAAATAATACCACCTATATCAGAACAGAGGACACCACAGTTTGTGTTGCTATAATGAAAATAGAAAATCTTTCACATTGTAAACATTTTGGCTAGATTTTAATTTGTCACAGTTACATTTTCCAATTTATAAAATATATAAATCTTGCATTTTCCAATTTACACCAGCTTAAAAGTTCCTTATATAACTTTATGCTTTGGAAATTTGGATACCGGTACATGTTTAAATGAGTGTAATTTTTTATTTAAAAAAACAACAATTGTACATTCCAGAGTTGGGGTAAATTCTATTAGAAACGCTCATTTGTGTAAACTGGAATACCTTTAATCAAATTTGAATTGACCTAAATTGAACCTAAACCTGGTCATTTCAACCATTAACTAATTAATGATTTCTCCCATTAACTAATGAATGATTTCTCCAGGGCTACGTGCATCCATGTGGTCCTCTGTAGCTCAGCTGGTAGAGCACGGCGCTTGTAATGCCAGGGTAGTGGGTTTGATCCCCGGGACCACCCATACACAAAAATGTATGCACGCATGACTGTAAGTCGCTTTGGATAAAAGTGTCTGCTAAATGGCATATTATTATTATATATCCAAAGACATCTAAATCGTATTTTTAAAGTCATATTTTCATCCTTTAAAATACAATTAGAGTTTGATCTTGGTTGACTGGTATAAAAAAAAACACATAACAAAGAAATGACTCACATGTGAGAGGGTATTTCTTGCCCTGAGACTTCTCAATGAAGCAGTATTCCTCCAAAGCAGGCAGCTTAGTAATATGCGTATCCCAGGATCCAACCTGGTAAGGGTTTTGCCACTGTATGGTGTTTTAGCATTGCTTATCATGGGAGGTGTAGTTCATATGAACTACAAGCCTTTCCTTGTTTCCATCTACCTTGCTCATAGTCCATTGTTGGGTGAGAATAGCAGCAGTGGCTAGGTGTGGGGTGGGATGAGAGGGGGCTGGTTAGCACTGGTAGTGGAAATGCTGGTGTTGATGGACCTTACCATCCACATGGGCGTGGGAGTGTGTGTGCGTGTGCATGTCTGTGTAAATGTTGGAGTAGATCTTAGGGGGCCCACTGAGGCCGGGGCTTCCCAGGCCCACCAGTCTCTGGCTGGGGTAGTCAGGGCTAGTCAGGGCACTACAGGGGGTGGTGGTGCTGGGCTCTTTGTCCGAGATGTGGTGGTCTCGGTGGGCCATGGTCATCGGACGGGGGGGCAGGGTGTTGTGGCGTCGGCGGCTGTGGCACAGCCAGAGTACAATGGTGCCTACGATGAGGAGGGCTGCTGCAGGGATGCCGATAATCAGAGGCCAGGGCAGGCCGGAGCTCAGGTGTGGAGGAGTCACTGTGTTCTCCACCTGAGGGTCTGGACATACAACAGTGGAGAGATCAGTGACAGCGCTACAGATCCAAGCTTTCTGAAGTGTTATAAGACAATATATAACAAGAATAACCCCCTGCCATTCCATCCCAGTAAAGTCCCATTCTACAGTTCAGAGTGAATGGCTGTACTCACCTGGCAGCACGGTGAGGTAAGCACTGCGGAAGCTGTAACCCATAGTGTTAGCTCCCAGGCAGATGTACATCCCAGCATCCTCATCACGGGCCTTGACGATAGCCAGCTTGTTGAGGTAGGAGCCGTCGGGCCGGGACCACACATCCCCTGTGGGCAGAACCACGAAATGCTGCCCTCCGACTTCCAGGGTGGAGTTATAGCGGTCCTCTGTGCCTGGGTCCACCCTCTTCAGCCACTGGACCACGGGCTTCACGTCACTGTGGACCTTACACTGGAAGGAGGCGGTGCCGCCATACTCCACAGTGGTGTTGACCGGGTGGGTGCCGGTCAGAACAGGCTTGCAGTGAGAGCGCTCTGTAGGGAGAAGGACAGGAGTTCATAAGCATGTGAATCATATTGACAACACACTAAGCACAATTACCTTGGAAACATAAGAGAGGCCTGGGGTATAAATGGAGTGTGGTGTAAAACGATGGAGGAAAAGGAAAAATGATTTGTCCTGGTGGTGGTGTTGGTGGTGTTTGGTGTTGGTGGGGTTGGTGGTGGTGGTGTTGGTGGGGTTGTTGGTGTTGGTAGTGTTTGGTGTTGTTGGTGGTGGTGTTGTTGGTGGTGTTTGGTGGTGGTGTTGTTGGTGGTGGTGGTATTGTTGTTGGTGTTGGTGGTGTTGTTGGTGGTGTTGGTTGTGGTATTGTTGTTGGTGTTGGTGTTGGTGTTGTTGTTGGTGGTGTTTGGTGTTGGTGTTGTTGGTGTTGTTGATGGTGTTTGGTGATGTTGTTGTTGGTGTTGTTGTTGTTGGTAGTGGTGGTGTTTGGTGTTGTTGGTGGTGTTGTTGGTAGTGTTTGGTGTTGTTGTTGGTGGTGGTGGTGGTGTTGTTGGTGTTGGTAGTGTTGTTGGTGGTATTGGTGTTGGTGGTGTTTGGTGTGTTGTTGTTGGTGTTGGTGGTGTTTGGTGTTGTTGGTTGTACACAAAATCCATGTGTATGTGTGTGTATAGTGCGTATGTTATCGTGTGTGTGTATGCATGTGTCTGTGCCTATGTTCGTGTTGCTTCACAGTCACCGCTGTTCCATAAGGTGTATTTTTAGCTGTTTTTTAAATCTAATTTTACTGCTTGCATCAGTTACTTGATGTGGAATAGAGTTCCATGTAGTTATGGCTCTATGTAGTACTGTGCACCTCCCATAGTCTGTTCTGGACTTGGGGATTGTGAAGAGACTTCTTGTGGCATGTCTTGTGGGGTATGCATGGGTGTCCAGGTGCCCTGTTCTAAGCCAATTGCAATTTTCCTAAGTCCTTTTTTGTGGCACCTGACCACACGACTAAACAGTAGTCCAGGTGTGACAAAACTAGGGCCTGTAGGACCTGCCTTGTTGATAGTGCTGTTAAGACGGTAGAGCAGCGCTTTATTATGGACATACTTCTCCCCATCCTAGCTACTGTTGTATCAATATGTTTTGACCATGACAGTTTACAATCCAGGGATACTCCAAGCAGTTTAGTCACCTCATCTTGCTCAATTTCCATATTATTTATTACAATATTTAGTTGAGGTTTAGTGAATGATTTGTCCCAAATACAATGCTTTGAGTTGTAGAAATATTTAGGACTAACTTCCTCCTTGCCACCCACTTTGAAACTAACTGCAAGTCTTTGTTAAGTGTTGCAGTCATTTCAGTCGCTGTAGTAGCTGACATGTATAGTGTTGAGTCATCTGCATACATAGACACTCTGGCTTTACTCAAAGCCAGTGGCATGTCATTAGTAAAGATTGAAAAAAGTAATGGGCCTAGACAGCTGCCCTGGGGAATTCCTGATTCTACCTGGATTATGTTGGAGAGGCTTCCATTAAAGAACACCCTCTGTGTTCTGTTAGACAGGTAACTCTTTATCCACAATATAGCAGGGGGTGTAAAGCCATAACACATACGTTTTTCCAGCAGCAGACTATGATCGATAATGTCAAAAGCCGCACTGAAGTCTAACAAAACAGCCCCCACAATCTTTTTATCATAAATTTCTCTCAGCCAATCATCAGTCATTTGTGTAACGGCTGTGCTTGTTGAATGTCCTTCCCTATAAGCATGCTGAAAGTTGGTGATGTTGGTGGTGTTTAGTGGTGTTGGCCAGTGCAGTGACCCATCCTTACCGATGACATCCAGCTTGTAGGTGGCGTTGATGTGCCCGGCTGGGTTGGAGACGTGGCAGGTGTACTTGGCACTGTCCTGGGGCTGCAGGTTCTTCAGGGTGAGGGTCCACTGGGGGCGCTTGCCCTGGCGCGGGGGTGGCAGAGGAGTCTGGTCCTTCCACCAGGTGATGACGGGGGGAGGGGTGCCGCTGGCCTGGCACTTGAACCTCACTGAGCTCCCCACCGGCTTGTACAGCACCCGCCTGCGCATCTTAGTGGGCTGGCTAAACCGAGGCTTCACTGCAGAGATGATACATCATGAAGGATAACACAGACTTCAATAACATTCCGATGATAACATGTAGGGCTATAATGTAGTGAAGTGAAGCAGTGTGCTATTCACCCCAGGGCTCTCCTGTAGGGTCAGGCTGGGTGAGCTCAGCATTGGGTTCCAATACGGCAGGTGGAGCGTCGGTTTGGCTCGCTGCTGTGTCATCTGAAAAACAGAGTCAGTCATTGACTGAGGGTTAGCCTCTGTGATTTACACCCATGTAGGGAGTATGAAAATAATTTCATAGCAAAAGAGAGAGCTTATAAGATTCATAGGACTATTAATTCCCAGTCTGAATACATCTGACCGTAGGACTGTGGAAGACAACAAAATACTCTAGTATCTAAAAAAACATCAAATTTGGGTGTTCATGTAGTCTTTAAAATTTTTAATATTGCTGAAAAATAATCTACTTGTCACTGTACAGGGGAAACAAAGCCAATATAAAAGCAATGGGTCCAAGACAAGAGAGTTCTCCTACCCCCTGCCATTACCACAAAGTATCCTTTATATATTGCCACATAAATCTAGTGGTCAGTTATTGTAAATCACATGGGGTCTAAGGATGAGTGCAAACTGCTGGAGGATCTCTCTGATTTATTTGCCTTGCTTTGAGCTCCAACAGGATCAAATCAAAGTTTAGTGGTCGTGTACACAGATTTGCAGATGTTATCGCAGGTGCAGTGAAATGTGGTCCTCTGTAGCTCAGCTGGTAGAGCACGGCGCTTGTAACGCCAAGGTAGTGGGTTCGATCCCCGGGACCACCCATACACAAAAAAATTTATGCACGCATGACTGTAAGTCGCTTTGGATAAAAGCGTCTGCTAAATGGCATATTATATTATTATTATAAATGCTTGTGTTTCTAGCTCCAACAGTGCAGTAATATCTAACAGTAAAAACAGAAAATACACACAATTCAGAAAAATCTAAATTAAGAAATATCAGAACGAGCAATGTCAGAGACTGGAATGTGTGTGTGTGTAAAGACAGTATATGAATAGAAAATGTGTGTACAGCAGTAGTTATTTACATTTTAGTCATTTAGCAGACGCTCTTATCCAGAGCGACTTACATGAGCAATTCGTGTTAAGTGCCTTGCTTAAGGGCACATCGACAGATTTTTCACCTAGTCGGCTTGGGGATTAGAACCAGCGACCTTTCGGTTACTGGCACAACACTCTTACCCACTAAGCTACAGTGGGGAAAAAAAGTATTTAGTCAGCCACCAATTGTGCAAGTTCTCCCACTTAAAAAGATGAGAGAGGCCTGTAATTTTCATCATAGGTACACGTCAATTATGACAGACAAAATGAGGAAAAAAAATCCAGAAAATCACATTGTAGGATTTTTAATGAATTTATTAGCAAATTATGGTGGAAAATAAGTATTTGGTCAATAACAAAAGTTTCTCAATACTTTATTATATACCCTTTGTTGGCAATGACACAGGTCAAACGTTTTCTGTAAGTCTTCACAAGGTTTTCACACACTGTTGCTGGTATTTTGGCCCATTCCTCCATGCAGATCTCCTCTAGAGCAGTGATGTTTTGGGGCTGTCGCTGGGCAACACGGACTTTCAACTCCCTCCAAAGATTTTCTATGGGGTTGAGATCTGGAGACTGGCTAGGCCACTCCAGGACCTTGAAATGCTTCTTACGAAGCCACTCCTTCGTTGCCGGGCGGTGTGTTTGGGATCATTGTCATGCTGAAAGACCCAGCCACGTTTCATCTTCAATGCCCTTGCTGATGGAAGGAGGTTTTCACTCAAAATCTCACGATACATGGCCCCATTCATTCTTTCCTTTACATGGATCAGTCGTCCTGGTCCCTTTGCAGAAAAACAGCCCCAAAGCATGATGTTTCCACCCCCATGCTTCACAGTAGGTATGGTGTTCTTTGGATGCAACTCAGCATTCTTTGTCCTCCAAACACGACGAGTTGAGTTTTTACCAAAAATATCTATTTTGGTTTCATCTGACCATATGACATTCTCCCAATCCTCTTCTGGATCATCCAAATGCACTCTAGCAAACTTCAGACGGGCTTGGACATGTACTGGCTTAAGCAGGGGGACACGTCTGGCACTGCAGGATGAGTCCCTGGCGGCGTAGTGTGTTACTGATGGTAGGCTTTGTTACTTTGGTCCCAGCTCTCTGCAGGTCATTCACTAGGTCCCCCCGTGTGGTTCTGGGATTTTTGCTCACCGTTCTTGTGATCATTTTGACCCCACGGGGTGAGATCTTGCGTGGAGCCCACTTATCGAGGGAGATTATCAGTGGTCTTGTATGTCTTCCATTTCCTAATAATTGCTCCCACAGTTGATTTCTTCAAACCAAGCTGCTTACCTATTGCAGATTCAGTCTTCCCAGCCTGGTGCAGGTCTACAATTTTGTTTCTGGTGTCCTTTGACAGCTCTTTGGTCTTGGCCATAGTGGAGTTTGGAGTGTGACTGTTTGAGGTTGTGGACAGGTGTCTTTTATACTGATAACAAGTTCAAACAGGTGCCATTAATACAGGTAACGAGTGGAGGACAGAGGAGCCTCTTAAAGAAGAAGTTACAGGTCTGTGAGAGCCAGAAATCTTGCTTGTTTGTAGGTGACCAAATACTTATTTTCCACCATATTTGCAAATAAATTCATTAAAAATCCTACAATGTGATTTTCTGGATTTCCTTTTCTCAATTTCTCTGTCATAGTTGACGTGTACCTATGATGAAAATTACAGGCCTCTCTCATCTTTTTAAGTGGGAGAACTTGCACAATTGGTGGCTGACTAAATACTTTTTTTCCCCACTGTATATAGGATGAGCCATGACTAGAATACAGTATATACACATATGAAGTGGGAAACATTAAAGTGACCAGTGTTCAGGACCGCTCTGTGTGACACTGTATTATTCTGCTTGGCGATCAGTGGAGTGTTTAAACTGCTGTGTGTTTGGATTTCAGAGCGTATGAAGTCTTACAACTCTATGGGAATGATAAGCAGGCAAGCTCTGGTATTATTCTAACTGGCTCTGGGAGGCAGGGGTGAGCAAACAGTGCCATATTGTTGCTTCTCTCAAGTTTCCACACTGTTTAAAACAAGACAGCGTGTTGACGTAAGCGTGTTGACGTAACCCTGAGCAGGAAACCAATTAACTGCCTTTAACCTAAACTGCGCAGGCAGGCAGTCAAACGGACAAGGCTGAGAGAGAGCGCTGCTTTGTTTGAGCCGATCCTCTGGCACGACCCACAGGAATACACAGTGAACCTATTCTAACCCAGAGTCCACTGCTGACTGAGCTAACACACACATACACAGTGCATTCGGAAAGTATTCAGACCCCTTGACTTTTTCCACATTTTGTTACGTTACAGCCTTATTCTAAAATGGATTGAATAAATAAAAATCCTCATCAATCTACACACAATACCCCATAATGACGAAGCAAAAACAGGTTTTTAGATGTTTTTGCTAATTTATATAACAAAAAACCCCGGAAATATTACATTTACCTAAGTATTCAGACCCTTTACTCAGTACTTTGTTGAAGCACCTTTGGCAGTGATTACAGCCCCGAGTCGTCTTTGGTATGACGCTACAAGCTTGGCACAGCTGTGTATTTGGGGAGTTTCTCCCATTCTTCTCTGCAGATCCTCTCAAGCTCTGTCAGGTTGGATGGGGAGCGTCGCTGCACAGCTATTTTCAGGTCTCTCCAGAGATGTTAGATCGGGTTCAAGTCCGGGCTCTGGCTGGGCCACTCAAGGACATTCAGAGACTTGTCCCGAAGCCACTCCTGCTTTTTCTTGGCTGTGTGCTTAGGGTCGTTGTCCTGTTGGAAGGTGAACCTTCGCCCCAGTCTGAGGACCTGAGCGCTCTGGAGCAGGTTTTCATCAAGGATCTCTCTGTACTTTGCTCCGTTCATATTTCCCTCGATCCTGACTAGTCTCCCAGTCCCTGCCGCTGACAAACATCCCCACTGCATGATGCTGCCACCACCATGCTTCACCGTAGGGATGGTATTGGCAAGGTGATGAGCAGTGCCTGGTTTCCTCCAGACGTGACGTTTGGCATTCAGGCCAAAGAGTTCAATCTTGGTTTCATCAGACCAGAGAATCTTGTTTCTCATGGTCTGAGAGTCCTTTAGCTGCCTTTTGGCAAACTCCAAGCGGGCTGTCATGTGCCTTTTTCTGAGGAGTGGCTTCCGTCTGGCCACTCTACCAAGGCCCTTCTCCCCCGATTGCTCAGCTCTACGGACAATTCCTTCCACCTCATGGCTTGGTTTTTGCACTGACATGCACTGTCAACTGTGGGACCTTATATAGACAGGTGTGTGCCTTTCCAAATCATGTCCAATCAATTGAATTTACCACAGGTGGACTCCAATCAAGTTGTAGAAACATCTCAAGGATGATCAATGGAAACAGGATGCACCTGAGCTCAATTTCGAGTCTCATAGCAAAGGGTCTGAATACTTACGTAAAGGTGTTTCTGTTTTTCAAAAATATCAACAAATCTGTTTTCGCTTTGTCATGGGGTATTGTGTGTAGATTGATGAGGAACAATAATTATTTAATACATTTTAGAATAAGGCTGTAACGTAACAAAATGTGGAAAAGGTCAAGGGGTCTGAATACTTTCGGAATGCACTGTATATACTGTAAACATACACATACATATGCACACACACACACACACACACACACACACTTACCTAACCAACCGTGTTTTGATTAACCTCATGTCAACAACTGTGTGTGGTACGCAGGTAATAATGATTCACACATTAAAACATTCACAGATGAATTGTAACAACTCTTGTGTAAAATAACAGACCGGATCTATTTACATTTTAAATAAGAACATTGAGTTTCTATCTGTAAATGACAAATAGTGAGATGTAAAAGTTTTCTAGAAGCACTGTGAACACCACAGAGTAGAGACTAAGCTAATTGTCCACTCTGTCTGCTCTACATAGCATCAACATCTCTGTTGTCTGATGGAACCTCAGGTCACCAGGTGTGGAGGGTCACGTCAGGTCAGGTGTGCCTGTGTGTGCTGTCCTTTGTCCTGATTTCATCTCAGTGTTCTGGTCCAGAGGGCCTTACTATAGCGCGAAGGCCACACCCTGCTTCTCAACACAGCGTAGTGAGGCACAGGAGAGTCAGGAGAGCTCAAAACCAGCACAAAGTGTTTTTGCTAGCCCAGCCCCCATTGTTAATATTGGCCCAGGGCTTTGGGAGAGTAAGCCTCGGTATAGCAACGGTTCCATTGGCACGGGAGAGGGGGCTATTCAGCAGCACCGAGGTGGAATTAGGGGGGCATTATCTTGTCTAAAGAGGTCTTAGCCTGGGCTCATTCCTTCACGCTCTGATGTTTGGGGATGTTTTCTCTAAACAGGTGCAGAGGGAGAGAAAAGCTTTTCTCTGATGCAGCACTATTAGAACATTGGACCTAAGTATTGGATTGGATTTATTTTCTTCTAATACTATGTTTATACATTCAATACATTTGATGTAATCTGTGACCAGTTTAAATGACTAGTTGGAGTTTAAGTGAGTGGTGGAAAAAGATTGTCCAGTTGAAGAAAGTACGTCAGGCAGGCAGTCGTCAGTAGCATGGCCTGATGCGATGACTGAGGTAAAGCACGGCTGGGCAGACTGCTCCAGCTCTGGCTCCTGTGTGTAGTGGAGAGGAAAGTGGTGCTGGACTGGTGTAGCGCTAGGCTGGGGGACAGGGAGCCCCTTTACCTCTGCTCCAGTCCCACAGAGACGGGCAGAGAGGGACAGGGGGAAGGTAGAGGGTGGAGGTGGAGACGGTAGGTCTGGGGGAGAGAGAGGGCAAGGGAGGGCAGCCCCAGCCCCAGCCCCAGCCCCAGCCCCAGCCCCAGCCCCAGCACTCTTCATGTGGAGGCCGTGTTTGT